>NW_007729011.1:150415-154612 GCF_000696425.1 Galeopterus variegatus
GAGGTCTGGAAGGGTCCTGAGCACAGGAGTTTTCGTTCTCTGGAGTTGGGGTGCACTCACTTCTGATATGTGGATGGGTTCTTATTCACCTTCCTGCAAGCCTCCATGAGCTCAGCTGTATAGAAGCACTCCATACCTTCTCCTCTTAGGCCTTTCATGGAGACTTCACTGGATAGGTGTGATTGAAATATAAACAACCATGTAGAAATGCGATTGGAGAGAAAGGGTATGATCTAGTATTAATAGACTGAGTGGGAAAATTCATCAAAGCCTGTTTGTTGAGATTCTTTTGGCCTCTGTGTACATTCCTTCCTTCTGGGTATGGGGCAGGACACCTTCTGAAATAGGGATCTTATAATCTACAATCAGACAAGGTTGGTCAGAAAATTTCTTTACGGCCAGCTCCACGACAGAAAGGTGGGAGAAGATTAGAGTATATTTTTAGTTTCTATGGCCTGCCTTGGGGAGAAAAAGGAGTAAGTGAAAGGAGGGTAGGAGAAGATCAGAGAGAGAGAGAGAGATTCTATTTTTGGAGGACTGCTTCTGAGGCCTAAAACACCCCAACATTATATGAAAGACTGTCCTTCACCTTTATACTTCTGAAGCAGTTTTGAAGCTGCTTTAGGAATCAAGGACAAAAGACCAAATAATTTAACATAATATATGCTTATTGTTTTAGTCACTTAGGAAATAACAAAGGCTATGAGAGTGATGAGTCAAGAATAATTGACAAAACCGATATATGAGGGGACTTCAAAGTTCATGGAAAAATGGAATTAAAAGATAAATATAAAAATTATAAACTTTATTTCTCAACATAAACTCCATCAAGTTCAAGACACTTTCTTAAGTGTTGATATCAGCCATTTCATCTACCCCTAAAGAACTGAGGGTCCTGGGAATTTAANTTAAGTGTTGATATCAGCCATTTCATCTACCCCTAAAGAACTGAGGGTCCTGGGAATTTAAGCATGCCAGGACAGTTTTCTTTTACATTATTAACTGGAGAAAAATGGGTGCCCTTTAAGGACTTCATAAGATTAGGAAACAAAAATAAGTCAGAATGAGCCAGTCAGGACTGTAAGGTGGATCCCTAATGATTTCCCATAGAAAATCTTGCAAAATTGCCCTTGTTTGATGAGAGGAATGAGCAGGAGCATTGCCATGGCGAAGAGGGACTTTCCTGTGAAGCTTTTCTAGGTGTTTTTCTGCTAAAGCTTTGCTTAACTTTCTCCAACCATTCTCATAATAAGCACATGTTATCATTCTTTAACCCTCCAGAAAAGTCAACAAGCAAAATGTCTTGAGCATTCAAAAAAACTGTTGCTGTGACCTTTCCTCTTGACTGGTCCACTTTTTCTTGGACAGGACCACTTCCACCTCTTGGTAGTCATGGCTTTGATTGTGCTTTGCCCTCGGAATTGTACTGGTAAAACCATGTTTCATCTCCTTTTACAGTTCTATGGAGAAATGCTTCAGAATCTCGATCCCACTCATTGAAAGCTGTGCTCTTTTCGGCAACTGATCTGGGTGCAATAGAAAGTTTACTCAACTGTAATTTTCCAGTCAGAATTGTTTAAGCTGAAGCAATTGTGATGTTATGGTGTTGGCTATTGTTTCTGCTGTAAATCGTCAGTCCTCTTCACTTTGGGCATGGACAAGACTAATGTTTTTTTTGCAAATTGATGTGAATTGGTCTGCTGTGTCTTTATCTTTAACATTGCCTCATTCCTTCTTAAAATGAGCTATTTATTTGCAAACTGGTGATTTCNTAAGCTGAAGCAATTGTGATGTTATGGTGTTGGCTATTGTTTCTGCTGTAAATCGTCAGTCCTCTTCACTTTGGGCATGGACAAGACTAATGTTTTTTTTGCAAATTGATGTGAATTGGTCTGCTGTGTCTTTATCTTTAACATTGCCTCATTCCTTCTTAAAATGAGCTATTTATTTGCAAACTGGTGATTTCTTCGGGGCATTGTTCCTGTAAACTTGTTGTAAAGCATCAATAATGTCATCAATCTTCCACCCAAGCTTTGACATAAATTTGAAGTTTGTTTTTTTCAATTTTAGTGGAGTTCATGTTGCTCTGATAGGGGCTCTTTTCAAACTGATGTCTTATCCTTCTTAGTGTCTCAAACTAGGTTCTGTTCAGACATGTTATAACAAGTTAGTGTGAGTTTATTTTGGTGCAAAAAGATTTTGAAATCCATGCATAGTTTCTTCATAATACACATTTCCATGAACTTCTTGAAGACCCCTGTGTGTGTATATATCGTAATATCACATACTTATTCAAATATTACAGTGTGACTTTAAAACATTATTTCACTACTTCATAACTCAGTCTACTCATCTACAAAAGGCAAATTCTACTATACGATTTCTACAGAATTTTGTAGCTCTAAGATCCTATGATTTTAAATATAAAAGACACCCCTGACTTGTTTCCATTTGAAACACATACTATGTTTTGTGTTATGTGTATGTGTCTATGTGAATGCATACTGTTCTTTATTAGAGAACCTGTTATTTCTCAGAATCCAAATATTTTATGGTGAACTTCAGTTTTAATATCTACAATATGGCTTACTATACTTTGCTATGGCTTATTATACTTTACTAAAAAACTTTAAATCAATAATGTGCTATCTTCCTGTCTGAATTCATGCCCCAGACTATCCATTTCGGACTTTTTTTTTTACCTTTATGGCCTTAAACACATAGATTTGCTTTTGTCCTGTAGATTTATTTATTTATTGCTTATTTGTATTCTTTTATCCCAAAATAGTTTGGTGATGACATCTTGGATGAAATTAACTTATCAAAAAGAATGAACATAAAGTAAGCAAAAAAGTTAAATCACAATGCATTTATTTATTTATTTTAATTTATCAATATACAAGGTAGTTGATTTTTGTGTCCTTTTACTGATTCTCTCCCCCTTCCTTCTCTCCCTCCCACCTGTCAACATCATATCTGTTCACTTGTCTTATTAACAAGTTAAAGGAACTGAGATTGTTGTGTCTTCTTTCCCAGCCCCCTTCCCCCCGTTTGTTCACATAGTTTTTTATTTTTAGCTCCCACAAATAAGTGAGAACATGTGGTATTTCTCTTTCTGTGTCTGACTTATTTCACTTAATATAATTTTTTCTAAGTCCATCTGTGTTGCTGCAAATGATAGTATTTAATTCTTTTATACAGCAGAGTAGAATTCCATTGTGTAGATATATCACATTTTCCATATCCACTCATTTGATGATGGACATTTGGGTTGGTTCCAACTCTTCGCTATTGTAAATAGTGCTGCAATAAACATGGGATTACAGGTATCCCTTCAGCATGATGATTTCCATTCCTTTGGGTATATTGCCAGCAGTGGAATAGCTGGGTCATATGATAGATCTATCTGTAATTGTTTGAGGAAACTCTATACCATTTTCCATAAAGGCTGCACCATTTTGCAGACCCATCAACAGTGTATGAGAGTTCTCTTTTCTCGAGGATTATATCAAACTAAAAAGCTTCTGCACAGCAAAAGAAACAATCAACAGGGTGAGAGACAACCAACAGAGTGGGAGAAAATATTTACAAAATATACATCTGACAAAGGATTAATATCCAGAATATACAAGGAACTCAAACAACTTTACAGCAAAACCCCAAATAACCGAATTAAAAAATGGGCAAAGGAGCTGAATAGGCATTTCTCAAAGGAAGATATACGAATGGCCAACAGACACACGAAAAAATGTTCAACGTCACTCAGCATTTGGGAAATGCAAATCACAATGCATTTAATTCACAGCAAATATTCTTTTTACTTCATTAATAATACCTAGATCATTTTTCAGTTCTAGCATTTCATTGTAGTAATTATAATTTAAATTATTAAACTCTTACTTAGAATTAACTTTGCCATGGTAGATATATCTTAAACTAAAAAGCTCTCATATTTTATAAAGCTTATTTGGTAAACATTTGCTCCTGTTTCTAAAAGTTGCATGTGCAGGAGAATGTTATTTTCTTTGTTAGCTTTAGTTCAGCCACAATATATTCTCAACATCACTCTTAATTGGGTCTGTGGGACACTGTCCCTAACACCCCAGAAGTTTCTCCATTCCACAGATCTCCATCTTCAACTTAAATTGCTTTGGGAATTGGGGAACAATTACAATAATTGTTGCATAACAAATAGTT
>NW_007729011.1:157289-161316 GCF_000696425.1 Galeopterus variegatus
CCTTTAAACAGATGTTAAATTTTAGTTTATGGTATTCAATTTATTATTTTTAATTGTCTATAAATACATGATTAAACAGACTGAAGGTATGTAGTGTCAGGAAAAAAATATCTATATACAAAAAAAATCAAAGTTGCTGTGAAATTTTGATCACTTTGTTAATTGCTGGTCTCAATATTCCAGTTTTTGTTGAGCAGTCTTTTGTCCTCTTCACTGCTCACTTACTGGGGCAGATAAAATGAAGAAGTTAAGATTATAGTTGGTAATTGGTCAGGAGTATTAGAAACCTCATTTCAGGAACATGTCCTCAGTAACAGGGAAGGTTATTTTTGTATGTGTGTTTCTGACCATAGATAGATCTTCACGTGTTGGCGATGGGGCATAGGTACTTCCATGGTTCCCAATTTCATTGTATTTTAGTCACACACATTATTGAAGATAAATGAACGTCAGAGTTTCCAGCAGGACTTCCTAATACATTCTAAAAAAATGATTTTTCATGTAATTCATACCACTTATTTATGGGAAATAGATATGTTTTATATTAGATCTTCCTCTGACATCCTCAAAGTGGATAACATGGATAAGATTAACCAGACATCTGTGTCAGAATTTCTTCTTTTGGGTCTTTCTGGATACCCAAAGATCGAGATCATTTACTTTGCCTTCATTCTAGCTATGTACTTAGTGATTCTAATTGGCAATGGTGTTCTGATCATGGCAAGCATCTTTGATTCCCGTCTTCACACTCCCATGTACTTCTTCCTGGGCAATCTCTCTTTCCNGAAAAGGCAGGTTTTCTTTCACTATTTTGCAAATAAAAAAACTGGGGCTATAAGTTACAAGCAAAGAACCTCAAATCAAAGGCTTTGATTCTAGTCTGAGGCAATTTTCCACTTGGTAAACCCCACGTCACATATATATTCAAATGAGTATTAGGAGATCCCTTTATTCTTGCAGTACGTAAACTGGTTATTATCTGTATAAGACAGTGACTTATTAGTACTGACTAAAGATACCTTTTTTTTAAAAAAAATTATAGCCTGCTTCAAAAGAACAAATATGGCATATTAAAGTTGTTCAGATTATTAATCCACAAATACTGCACAGGGAAATTGCTTAAGAACCTAGAAAGCAAACTTTCACCTATTCATGAAACCCATCTATTAGGTGCAGCCACTATGTTAAGCTTAGGCACAGAGGGATGAGCAAGACAGACAAGTTCCTTCCCCATGTCTCTTGTTACCTCACAATATACAAGATAACCAACTGAAAGTGCCAGGAGCAGAAGAAAACCAAAGGCAGCAAGACAGGCCTGGTGGCTCAAGGTGCATTGAATTGGTGAGGAATTTCTACCTAGGATAGGAAAATTTTGAGCAGGTGGCATTGTAATTACAGTTGTCTGGTACAAGAAGTCAGTAAGCTCTCCAGGCCTGGACCCAAAGGGAGCTGACCTGGGACATCTCCAAATGTACCTGTAAGTCATCGTCTTGCTGTCTTCTTCCTTTTGTATTTGTGACTGGGCTGATCAGAATGTTCATGTCCCTTATCCAATGCATCCTCTGACCAATTTCTGGACCCCATGAGAGGAGAGTTTTGATTTATCATAAGAAGTATTATAGAATAATGGCCTCTTTTCTCTGGGCCTTTGACTTTGTGATCTCAATTTTTCTATGGTTCTCGAAGATCATTCCCTGTGTTTGACATATGATTTCTATGCATATTTTAATGCCAACAGTCAGGTGGGGTAGTAATATAAAGAGCATGGGCTTTGGATCTTGGCTCATTTATTAGCCTTGTGACTTTGGCACAAAATATGGCACATAAGATCTTGTAATAAAGTTGACTAAATAAATAAAGTGAAGATATCCTCCCTCCCTCTCTTCCTTCCTTCCTTCCTTCCTTCCTTCCTTCCTTCCTTCCTTCCTTCTGTTTTGGCCTTGGCCTAAAGCTGAAGAAAAGAAAACTAAGAATCACTTGTGGACTCAGTTTTCTCATCTCTAAGATTGAGATTGTATATTCCCTTGTGTGCATTTCTCTTAACATTTTAAATATTTCTATTGTGTATTACTAAGTTTTTCCTGTGGTAAGAATCCTGTTGAATTGGATTTCAGACTCAGTAATGTCTGCTCTTCAGAAAATTTCCCAGCTATTATCGTGCAACAAACTGAGTTACAGAGTGGGGAAGAGTCAGATATGCTGAAATTCTTAAACTCACTCAGGCCTAAACTTGTGATTCTGACCAAAGTCAAATCTGGTGGTGATTATGGAAAAATCAGTTTTCACATCTTGTCAACAATTAGCCACAACCCTATTGATCTAAATATTTTAATTCCTTGAGTTACATTTCTACTCCAAAAAATCTCATCATACCATATTACACTCACATGATGTCAAGTTTGGAGGGTTGCAAAAGTCACTTACCTCATGCTCTGTACTTTCAAATGAAGGACTCTTTCGCCACCAATAGAAGTGCTGAATTCTAAGCTCAATTTTAGAGCTTTTCTATGCACCTGCCACCCTTTATTTCTCAGATGTGTTTGCCACCATTCCTTCATGGAAACTCCTTTGTCCGTAAATGAAGTGTTGCTAATCTGCTTACTCCTAGCTTTGGCTCAACTTCTCACTTTTGGGATAATCCTCATCTCTTCCAAACCTTATCCTCCTTTGCTTGCTTCCAGAGTTCTCCCTTGCCTGATTTATTTCTCATAAACGATTTCATTCTAGGAAAAACTATAATTTTCACAGATGCTACAGTAAGTAACAATATTTATAATGTATTTTCACATGTACTTTTCCTATATCCCTTACTGAATTGTGACTTTGTAATGGCAGGCATTTGATATTATTTTTTATTTACCCTTACTGTGCTTAGCACATGACTGAGTTCAAGTAGGCTGTCAGTAATATTCTAAAACTATTGTAGTTGTCTACTACAAGTCTATTCTGCTTTTTAAAAATGTGCCTTTCAATAATAATTTTAGGAGATTTAACAATATGGTGTCAATATGTAGTTTTCTGTAAAACATAAAGTCATTGTTTTTGAAATTTTCCAGGTTGTTATGCCAATCTATATAATCAGGCAAAAGAATATTGGTTTGAATCAGAAACACCTACATACTCTGTCAACTCAGTGTAGATTAAAGCCTTGCTACACAAGTGCTTTTGGGACCAGTTGCATAAGCATCACCTGGGCACTTATGAGCAATGCAGAATTTCAGGACCTTCCCTGAGCTCTAAAACAGAATCTGAAAGTTTTCAAGATCTCCAGATCTTCATATGTATGTGAAAACTAATGACGATGTGAACTAGACTCGGTGTTGAAAATCTTAGATTCAAACTCCACTTTATTACTTACAACCTAGTTAATCTTGGTCAAGTTCCATCCTTTATATTTTAAAAAATCAGAATATAAAGAATTTTATACTTTGTAAAGCATAAAGTAGTATATACACACATATATGCATATTTGTATAAATATTTAAACATGATTACTTTTTTTTAAGTTGACTTAAGTAAAGTATCGAGATAAACTCTGAAGCTACAGAATAAAATATGTAAAGAGACTACAGAATGTTCTCTAAAGATTCTCCACCACATTCATTTGGAGCTGGTCCACGCAATGGTCTCGTCATAGGAATAGTCATACAAGATGATAAGAGTGAGCTGAAATATGAGATCAACAGCTAACTATGCCTTTAAACAGATGTTAAATTTTAGTTTATGGTATTCAATTTATTATTTTTAATTGTCTATAAATACATGATTAAACAGACTGAAGGTATGTAGTGTCAGGAAAAAAATATCTATATACAAAAAAAATCAAAGTTGCTGTGAAATTTTGATCACTTTGTTAATTGCTGGTCTCAATATTCCAGTTTTTGTTGAGCAGTCTTTTGTCCTCTTCACTGCTCACTTACTGGGGCAGATAAAATGAAGAAGTTAAGATTATAGTTGGTAATTGGTCAGGAGTATTAGAAACCTCATTTCAGGAACATGTCCTCAGTAACAGGGAAGGTTATTTTTG
>NW_007729011.1:162254-167587 GCF_000696425.1 Galeopterus variegatus
TCTTCACACTCCCATGTACTTCTTCCTGGGCAATCTCTCTTTCCTGGATATCTGCTATACAGCCTCCTCTGTCCCCTCAACATTGGTGAGCTTAATCTCAAAGAAAAGAAACATTTCCTTCTCTGGATGTGCAGTGCAGATGTTCTTTGGGTTTGCAATGGGATCGACAGAATGTTTGCTTCTTGGCATGATGGCTTTTGACCGCTATGTGGCCATCTGTAACCCTCTAAGATACCCCATCATCATGAGCAAGGTGGTGTACATACTGATGGCTTCTGTGTCATGGTTCTCTGGTGGAATCAACTCAATTGTGCAAACATCTCTTGCCATGCAGTTGCCTTTCTGTGGGAATAACATTATCAATCACTTCACATGTGAAATATTAGCTGTCCTTAAGCTAGCTTGTGCTGATATATCCCTCAATATTATCACCATGGTGATATCAAATATGGTCTTCCTGGTTCTTCCACTGCTGGTCATTTTTTTCTCCTACATGTTCATCCTCTACACCATCTTGAGAATGAACTCAGCCACAGGGAGACACAAGGCCTTTTCTACCTGCTCAGCTCATCTGACTGTGGTGATCATATTTTATGGTACCATCTTCTTCATGTACGCAAAACCCAAGTCTCAAGACCTGATTGGGCAAGACAAGTTGCAAACTTCTGACAAGCTCATTTCTCTGTTTTATGGGGTAGTGACCCCCATGCTGAATCCTATAATCTATAGTTTGAGGAATAAGGATGTAAAAGCTGCTGTAAAATATCTGCTGAACCGAAAACCTATTTAATAAGAACACCAGGAAATGTATATCTTTGTATAATAGGCACAAAGTTACACTCCTAGGTAAATCAGTAAGAACTATTTTTTAGAAACCATGGTTAAGGAAAGATATTTTAATTTTTGCTTTCACTAGCCCTGTTCAGCTTGAATTACTGGGAACTATAGTTTGCAACAAACAGCTTTCAACATGTCCTGATTCAGATTTCACAAACACAATGAATTCTATTAGAATCTCATCCCTGGTGATATCTGAAATGAGTGCTTCTGCTGCTCTGTGTGGAAACATAGTGAAAAACAATTACGCATCATCTTTGGAAATAAAGAGGCAAGAGTAAAAATTGGCAATGTCTTGAGCTACTTAAATAATATTGGATGTATTGTTCACCACAGTTATTTTACTTGTAATAAGGAAGTAAGTAAAATCCAGGTCCCTAGGTCATTTAAAGTCCCACTAAGTTGGGCAAAGCACATAGTATTAGCTTCAGGGTGTCCTAGAATTTCAGAATTGAAGCTAAAACTCCATATTGAGGACTGAAAGTTACTACGTAGCACCTCTTTTACTCTAAGCTAATAATTACTAGAGCCATAGATCCTAAAAGTCACTCCATTAATATAAATCACACACTCTTCTCCCCGCTCCCCCGAACATCTATGAATAAAAGTTTGGGCCAGGGAAGAAATAATTAGAGGAATGTTCTAGCTGATGGCGATTGCAGAATGAGTGGTGAGAGGCATTTATTTCACTGTTGTCCTTGTGATGGAGAGGGACCACTGTTTGTTCCAATTGAAACCAGGTCGGGGGTGCTACAAGACAGCCTGTTAAGGTTTTAGGTACCTGCAAAGAAGGAGAGTCTGGCATCTGGCTTGATGAGTTGAGGCCTGCTGAGCTCTCATGCATGTAGAACTAGCAGAAGAGCTAGTCTAGAAGAGGGAGGAAAGTGAGTATCCTAGGCCAAAAATAAACAGAAAGATTTCACATCTGCTTGAGATGTTCCTACAGGCTCAGAAAGAGTGTTAAAATCAGTGAGTGACTGGGGAAATAAAATCAGTTCTTTTCTGAAGGAGTTGAAACTCCTCCGTAAATCTACCATATTTTTTTTCTTTTTCTGTAGATTACTTGTCTAGAAAGCCAGTGCCGAGCATGGGGGATGATTTCCCACAATCTCTTAGCCCGTTATGATAGCTGGGCTTCGACTATATTTTTCTACACAATTCTCCTTTTCCTACTTGTTTTAGAGCCAAAATGTCACCCCATATTTCCTACTGTGATGCTCCACTCTTTGCCAATCCACTTCCTTCATGCTGACCTGATTTTCTTTTTGCTGGGCTTAAGAGTGTCAGCATCTTATAGGCAGGCTTATATCAGGTGGAACTCATGAGCTGCTAAAATATTTCGTAGATATATAACATTAGGTGCAATATAGTTTTGATATAGACAAGTGTGTTCATGTTAATCAGTGATCAGAAAATTAAGATTTTTAATAATAAATTGCCTTCTCTAGAAAATCAAGAAATCTCCAACAGATTAAGTGTATTACATTCTTATTCATAAATTAGTATTTTCTAAAATTCCAAAAATTATCAAAAATTATAAAAAAGAAAAATTGTTGTCACTATGGCCACCTCCCCAAAATAACATTTTTGATGTTTCTCCTAGTAGCTAGGAGTCATACACTCATCATGTTTTTATTTTGACTTATCAGTGGATATAATATGAGCACTTGAGGTTAATTTTTAAAAAAAATGTACAACACATGTTTTCACAGGATAAAATCTAATAAGTAAAATTAATAATCCAGGTGGCATGAACTTTAAAAATTTCTGGCTAAATTACCCACAGAAAGGTCCTATTATTTGCCCTAAATACCATTATAAGAGTTTCCCCAAATATATTTACAGCTCCAATTACATACATAAACACAAACACACACACATATATATATATATATCTATTTTTAGATATATGTACACACACGTATATTATATAACATATATGTACATGTATACACACATATATTTTCTTTAAAACATTCATTTGGAAATGTTTATTTTTAAATATTTAAGAAAAGAGAGACAATAATTTAATAAAACTCCANAATTAATAATCCAGGTGGCATGAACTTTAAAAATTTCTGGCTAAATTACCCACAGAAAGGTTCTATTATTTGCCCTAAATACCATTATAAGAGTTTCCCCAAATATATTTACAGCTCCAATTACATACATAAACACAAACACACACATATATATATATATATCTATTTTTAGATATATGTACACACACGTATATTATATAACAGATATGTACATGTATACACACATATATTTTCTTTAAAACATTCTTTTGGAAATGTTTATTTTTAAATATTTAAGAAAAGAGAGACAATAATTTAATAAAACTCCATGTACATATAACTTAAATAATTACCATCACATGGTTAACCTTCTTTTATAATTATTGATACCCACTTATCTTCTTTTTCCAGATTATTTTGAAGTGAATCCTGAACATAATTACATTACATTACATAAAAAATATTATATATGTATTATATCATATTACACAATTATAAATCCCTGATATATATAACGCGTGGACATATACCACGAGGCAAAAATCCAAGTGTGACCACTCACACTGTAGCCTATGAGATGCACCTCCTGGAATGCACAAACCGTGATAGAAATGATTCCTCCTCCAGTTAAGCAATAGGACAGTACTGGCAATGACTATAAGCCACAAAAAGGGCACAGGAGCCACGTAAAAGACATCATTTCTCACCTCAGTGGATTATTGTTATGAGATAGTGCAGGCTATATGTTGACTGATTTTTTAAATTTCAAAGGACAGGTTTTTAAATTAAACAATGCAGCCTTTACTCAGGAGTGGATATTGTACAGAACATATGAGACTCCAGAGTGTGTAGTCATGCATGGCTTAAATAAAGGTATAGGACAGGACCTGCCAGAGGATAAAAATTCAGGCTGCAAAGGAGAGTTCTGGAAACTTTAGTCATACCTCACAGTTCTAAAAGTTCTTTTAGAACTTTTCAGTCAGCGTTGATTTATATGCCAAACATACTGTGCTATTAACTGCTTATTGCTTGAGTAGAGCTTGAGTACATATTTTGGATCTCAAATGTTGATTTCCCCAGGATAATATCATATAGGTAGTGGTAACCTCCAAATATACTTTAGAGTATGTCAAAGAACTTCCCGTAGGCTCCCTTTATTTCAGCAATTACTTCCCCTTCCTTCCACTTCATTTATCTTACCCAGATTATCCTCCTTGGGGTAGGACTGTTAGGTTCAGCTACAGGGCTGACCCATAAAGTTGGCAGCAATATGAATCGGTCAATGTTTCCCCGTTATCTATTCTCAGTTATGTAAGGTAGGGTTGGATAAGTACAAGCATATAGGTCTGCATCATCCACCAGCTTGGAAAGAGACACAAACCATTAATCCCACTTTAAAAAGGTGAATAGAAGGAATAATCCATGTTATTGTTCTTTTAGAAATGAGGGCCATAGTAATATTTACATGTATTTTCATAATATAATGTTCAGCAATTGATCCTTCCTCTGGAGCACATAAATGTAATGCATGTCCCACCAATACAAGAGCAGGCAAAGAAAAAGAAACAAAATTTTAGAAATAGAGAAGTTTCTATGAGTGCCTCTATCACTCCACCCATCTTCTTTATATCTTCTCCTCCGGTATCTCAACAATACATCCAAGGTGATCTCCTTTTAATTAACACACTGTAACTGTACATACTTATGGGGTACAATCTGATGTTTTGATGCATATGTATGTTGTATAATAATTGGGTCAGAGTAGTTAATGGATCAATCACCTCGTGCATTTATCATTTCTTTGTGGTGAGAACATTCAGAAGCCTCTTCTCTATCTATTATGTAATACACAGAACTTAACTGTTAACCATGTATGTGAACACACATTCATTCAGTTGTGAGAGCCATCCCTTCAGTCTCTCGCTACCCTCTGATTTTATAAGCAGGGGTTTCAACTTCCCATTCCGATGACCATTGGACCACTTTTTTTTGTACATGGGAATGTATGTGATAAGCCTATTGTCTGTGATGCTTTGTAACTCATTCTTGAATTTCACTTGGAATCCCTTAGATGACCAGCATCTAAATTAGAATAGGACTCTTGCTCTAGGCACATAATAGTGGTAGTAGTATTTGCTTCACTTGCCAGCTATACAAATCCAAATGCAGAACAAGGGTCTGTCTCAGTCAAGATTCACAATTATCCACCTGGAAACAAGGGAAATGGCCAGTGTAACCCGCTTGCCAGCTGTGACTCTGGATCCTTTTAATAGCCAGCTTAGAACTGCCTTTAGTCTCTGATTTTTCTGCCAACAAGCAGAACAATTTTCAGGTGTATTCCAGCTTTCAAGGGAGACAGAGGGATGCATATTTTCCCAGCTTAGAACTGCCTTTAGTCTCTGATTTTTCTGCCGACAAGCAGAACAATTTTCAGGTGTATTCCAGCTTTCAAGGGAGACAGAGGGATGCATATTT
>NW_007729011.1:168719-174516 GCF_000696425.1 Galeopterus variegatus
GCTACTGTGCTGAAATCATTTATCAACTCCAAGAGTTTTTTTGTAGAGGCTTAAGGCTGTTTGATATATAGGATCATGTCATCTGCAAACAGGGACAGTTTGACTAAATAATTTTTACAGAGTTTTCCAGCTCTAAACATCTATGATCTTATAATATAAAAACAACCCTGACATATTTCCATTTTTATTTAATGTACACATACTATAGTTTGTGGTATGTGTGTGTCTAGGCGCATGCATAAATACTGCTCTTGCTTGAGTAAATTGTTATTTCTCAGAGCCCAAGTATTTCACAGTGAAATGTAACTACTGAAAAATTAGTCAGAATCTAAGTGTTAATATCTATGAAATAGCTAGATAGGCTTTCCTAAAACACTTTAATTCAGTAATGTGCTGTCTGCCAATCTGAATTCATGACTCATACTATCCAGTATGGACTTCCTATTTTTTTTTTTTGTACAATTTTTGCCTGATCATATGGAGTCACTTATGTCTTGTGGATTTACTTATTTTATTTCTTATCTGTACTTTCATTCCCCCCCAAAAAAAGGTTGGTGGTGGCATCCTGCACGAAGTTAATTTGTCAAAAGGAATGAAATAAGCAGAAAAGTTAAATTACAGTGAATTTAATTCACAGAAAATATCTGTTTTATTTCATTTATATTATCTACATCATTTTTTCAATTATAGTAATATATAGTAAATATACAATAATATATAGTAAATTTCATTTTTGTAATTATTATTTGAAGTATTAAGCTCTCATTTAGAATTTACTTTGGTAAATATCTTTTAAACTAAAAACCTTTCACATTTACAAAGTGAACATATGCCCCTACTTCCAAAAGTTACATGGGCAGAGTGTGTTATTATTGAGTTTTAGTTCAGCCAAAACATTCTCAATGCCATTTTTAATTGGGTCTGTGGGACAGTGTCCCTAATGCCCCAGAAGTTTCTCCATTCCATAGATTTCTTACTCCAACTTTAAATTGCTTTGGGAATTGGGGAACAATTACAAAAACTGTTGCATAACAAATATTTACTCTTCCACTTGTATGGAATCTGGCATCTTTTGTTGAACCTGATCTTAATTCAGAATACTGACTAAATACTAAGAAAAAAGTACCTAACACTTCTGAGAGGTGGAAATAATTCATCACTATAAAGGTAAGACCTGAATACCATGCAACTGTACATTTTCAGGCCATAATTAAAGCTATTACTAACTGTGTGGATTTATAATGTGAACAACATTAGGCAACATAGGTATTAATTTATTATTATTACACAGCTATGGTAATATTATTATTATCTGTACAATGCCAGTTAATCTATAAAGCAGTTGCCATATGCTATCTGAATTTTTCTCAGAACAAGTGAGTGAGAAAAGTGAAGTAGGTATTTTCGTCACTAATTTACAAATGAAAAAACTGAGGCTATATCTTAGAAGAAAAAAGAATATTTTTTTTTGTCCTTTTTGAGACTGGCCGCACCGCGCTCAGCCAGTGAGCGCTGTGAGCGCACTGGTCATCCCTATATATATAGGATCCGAACCCGTGGCGGGAGCACTGCTGTGCTCCCAGCGCCGCACCCTCCCGAGTGCGCCACGGGCTCGGCCCAGAAAAAAGAATATTAAACCTGGAGTTTTTGTTTCTAAGTCCCAAGTATTTCACTAGGCCAACCCCATGCTATATTCATTCTGGTGAGTATTGAGTGATCCCTCTGTACTTGCAGTTCATAAACTGGTTAATTTCTGTAGAAGATAGGAAACTGTGGTATATATACACTATGGAATTCTATTCTGCCATAAAAAAGAATGAAATATTCCCATTTGCAACAACATGGATGAGCCTGGAGAAACTTCTGTTGAGTGAAATAAGCAAAGCACAGAGAGATAAATATCACATGTGCTCACTCATATGTGGGAGCTAAAGAGAAAGGAAGGAAGGAAAGAAAGACCACAGTACTGCAATGGTCTTACAGAGGGAGGGAACATTCCTAGGGCTACAAAATGGAGTGGGGAGAGATGGAGAGGGGAAAGGGAGGTTGGGGGATAATTGGGTAGGGACATGGGGTACAAAAGTAATTTCCGGTAATGGGTTTGTCCCCAGTATGAATCTGGCCCTCACATCATGGGTACGAGGGGTGACAATTTGCTTTGTATTTCATGGATACTCTTAGTAAATAAAAAAATTTAAAAAAGAAAAGTATAACTTAAAAAAAAAGAAAGAAACTTATTAGTACTGACAGAAAGATACTTTTTCTCTTTTTTCTTTTAACCCAGAGCTTGTGTGTATTAACATCTTGAACCTAAATGTCTTGAACATCAGTGCACAAATACTGAACAGGGAAATTGCTTAAGAGCCTAGAAAGCAAACCTTCGCCTATACAGTCAAAACCGGTCTATTAGGTGAAGCCACTATGTTATGCTTAGGTGCAGAGGGAGGGGCAAGACAGACAAGTTCCTTCCCCATGTCCCGTTACTTCACAATATACAAAATAACCAGTTGAAAGTGGCAGGAGCAGAAGAAAACCAAAGGCAGGGAGACAGGCCTGGCTCAGGTGGGCTGAATTGGTGAGGAGATTTCTGCTGAGGAAGAGAAAGTTTGGAGCAGGTGCAAAAGAAGCAGTTAAGATGTGTTGTCGCTGCACTTGTCTGGAAGGTGAAGCCGACAGACTCTCCAGGCCTGGACCCCCACATGGCTGGATCTGGATCATTGCCACATTTCCTGGTAAGTCAACGCGTTTCTGTCTTCTTCCTTTTGCAGTCACATGCTGTTTAGAGGGCTCATGTGCCATATGTAAGGCACCTCTTGACCAATTTCTACACCCCACTTGATGAGAATTTTGATTTACCCTAAGAAGTAGTGTAGGATGAGTGCAGAATCATTTCACAACCAATGGAGTGTTCTTAGGCATATGATTCAATCCCACAGCCCTTAACCTTCCTCCACGTTAAGAAATACGTAGCCCTTAAGACTTAACCATTCTCCTTGTACATTGTTAACTGAGTGCAATCAAGTTTTGCCTTTATGATCTCAATGTATCTGTGGTACTTCATTGACCATTCCCTGTTGTTGCCGCATAATTCCTGCACGGATTTTAATGTTACCTGTTCGGCACAGAAGTAGTGCAAAGAGAATGGGCTTTGAATATTGCCTCTACCATTTGTAAGCCATGTGACCTCGGCCAAGTAATTTCAAGCACAGTCTGGCATATAGGAGTATGTAACAGAAGTTGTTTAAGTGAATTTTTTTTTATATAAACAAAAAAGTGTTTTCAGGTACTTCTGGCTTTAAGATGAATAAATATAAATTAAAAATTGCTTTGAGGCTCAATTTTCTCATCTCTAATTTGAGAATTCAGTATTCTCTCATTTGTGCCTCTTATCAAAGTTGAAATTTTCTACTTGGTGTTCTTTAGTTTCTGAAGTGTGAATCCCCCTGCTTCTTTTGGCTTCTGACTCCAAAACATTATACAGCGTAGAGAATTTTACCATCTATCATGATACAACACGCTGAATATTAGAGTAGGGGTTGAGCCTCTGCTGATATTCTCAAACCTGTTAGCCCCCGTGAGTCCTAAACGTGCAATTTTGGTTAACCTGAAAACTGGTGGCAGTTATCAAAAGATGACTTTTATGTGTGTGGATCAGGCTGTAATAACCAGTAACATAATTAACCTAAACATTTTAATTCCTCATGTCACATATCTGCTCTAAGCTTATAAAATCACATTGTATGGAGGGTAGCTAAAGTCCCGGGGTCTAAAGACTCACCTTGTGTTTTCTAATAATTGGCCCCTTCCCTGCAAAAAGATCAGTTTCTCTGCCTGACTTTCAGACCTTTAGGAATGCCTGTCTCATTACCTTTTCAGATATGATGGCCACCATTCTTCCACAGACATCCCTTGTCTACAGAGTAGATACTGCCCATCTGCTGCTCCTAAATGTTGCTCAACCTGTTTTCCCTTCGGGATACACCACCTGCCCTTTCCTCTTCCAAACCTGCCTCATCCTTCCTATGTTTCCAAATCTGGCTCAAGCCTGAAATTCTTTCAGAACTCTCTCTTGTTTATTTCTCATTAAACTCTTCCTTCTTGGAACACTTATAATATTCACCCTGGCCACATAATGTAATATCAAATTGTCCCATGTTTAGTTTTTTTGTTTCCCTAACTAAATTGTGAACTTTTTGATGGTAACATGCTGACACCTTTCCATCCTTACTTGGCCTGGAACAAGATTGTGCTCAAGTTAGGCTATCAGTAATATCATACACATATTACAGGAGTTCAGCAAATGTTTATCCTGCTTCTATAAAATTTATATTTCAATAGTGTTTATTTTCAGAAGTATACTGAATAGCAAGATGTTACACTGGGTTTGCTGGAAAACACAAAAGAATTATTTTCTTGATTATTTTTCAGGTTGTTAAGCCAGCTCATATAATAACACAAGAGAAAATCTATTTAGATCAGAAATATCTGGATGATCTGCCAGCTCACTGTGGATAAACTGACATCCTGCTCCTCAAAATGTTGCCCCATACCAGCTGCTTCAGCACACCCTGGGAGTCCTTTGTGAGTTGTCTTCTGCCTTCCCCACCGCTTGATGCTTGAAGAAGTCATGTTTGTTGTTTACAATATTCTAGGGCTTTTCGAAAACTCAACTTGGTGTGTCCTCAACAGTGAGCATTCTGATCCTAGATAGATCTTCACATATTAGGCACAGGACACAGAAACTATCAGCATCCTAGTATTATTACATTTTAGGCACAAACACTGTTGAATGTGATTGAAAGAGCTGTAAATCAAACAATCTCCATTCCACTGTAGAGTCATGCTGATTCAAGACATTTGTTACATTTGTTGCTTAGCTGTAAAAATATTTTATGTTGAGTCGTCCTTTGATATCCTGAAATCTGGGACATGCATAGGATAAACCAGACATTTGTGACAGAATTCATTCTTCTGGGACTCTCTGGTTATCCAAAACTTGAGATCATTTTCTTTGCCCTCATTCTAGTTATGTACTTATTGATTCTAATTGGCAATGGTGTTCTGATCATGGCGAGCATCTTTGATTCCCGTCTTCACACTCCCATGTACTTCTTCCTGGGCAATCTCTCTTTTCTGGATATCTGCTATACAACCTCCTCTGTTCCCTCAACATTGGTGAGCTTAATCTCAAAGAAAAGAAACATTTCCTTCTCTGGATGTGCAGTGCAGATGTTCTTTGGGTTTGCAATGGGATCGACAGAATGTTTGCTTCTTGGCATGATGGCTTTTGACCGCTATGTGGCCATCTGTAACCCTCTAAGATACCCCATCATCATGAGCAAGGTGGTGTATATACTGATGGCTTCTGTATCATGGTTTTCTGGTGGAATCAACTCAATTGTGCAAACATGTCTTGCCATGCGACTGCCTTTTTGTGGGAATAACATTATTAATCATTTCTTATGTGAGATCTTAGCTGTCCTAAAATTGGCTTGTGCTGATATATCCCTCAACACTGTCACTCTAGCAGTGTCAAATATTGCTTTCCTGGTTCTTCCACTGCTGGTCATTTTTTTCTCCTACATGTTCATACTCTACACCATCTTGAGAATGAACTCAGCCACAGGGAGACACAAGGCCTTTTCTACCTGCTCAGCTCATCTGACTGTGGTTGTCATATTTTATGGTACCATTTTCTTTATGTACGCAAAACCCAAGGCCCAAAACCTCCTTGGAAAAGACAATTTGCAGGCCACAGAAGGGCTTGTTTCCATGTTTTATGGAGTAGTGACCCCTA
>NW_007729011.1:175041-176278 GCF_000696425.1 Galeopterus variegatus
AAAGACAATTTGCAGGCCACAGAAGGGCTTGTTTCCATGTTTTATGGAGTAGTGACCCCTATGCTAAATCCTATAATCTATAGCTTGAGAAATAAAGATGTAAAAGCTGCTGTGAGATATCTGCTGAGTAGGAAAGCTGTTACCCAATAAGACCAAAGAGAAATGTGGATCTTTTGCATATGATTAGCTCGATTTTGCCATCCCACAATGTATACGTGTATCATAACATCATGCTGTACACCATAAATATGTATAATTTTTATTTGTCATTTAAAATAAATAAAAAAGAAGAGTAAAAGTGGCATTGCTGGGTAATCATTGAGGACCTTGTTTGGGGAAAGCAAAGTTATGGAGAGATATTGATACTCTTTGCCTTGACTAGTCTTGCTCAACTAGAATCACTGAGAACACTAGTAGTCTTTAATAAACTCAGATTCTAACAGGTCTGATCCATGTCTCACAAAGATAATGAATTCCCTTAGAATTTTATCCCTGATGAAATCTGAAATGAGTGCACAGGGTGTATTTGTGGCAACACACTGGAGAATATCACACATAAGCTTTGAAAACAGACAACAGGAATATAAATTCTGCTTTATCACAAACTACTTGGGCAGGTTCATTTATCTCTTCCAAACAGTAGTTTTCCAGTTTTCAAAAAGGGAGTAGATATGTCTTGCTCTCAGTGTCACTGTAAAGATTTAGCAAATTGCTCGAGTTCATCGTCATTCCCTTTGTAGAGGATGTTGACTCAGAATTTAGGAATTGAAGTAAAGACTCCAAAGTGAAGATAAGGGACACAAGCTAGCACCACTTATTTTTCTAAGCCACCAGTTTTTAGGGTCAGGCATGTCTCCTGAATTAATATTGTTAAGTCTTCCTATGCATATCAATCACCATGCCTTCGTGCCCCTTCTCCCACATACCTATATAAAGAAAACATCATCTGTGTTTCCTCTGGAAGACTGGAAACGCTGTTTGTTCTACTCCAAGTCAAGTGAGGGGGTGCTGCAAAAGAGCCTCTTGAGGTTTTAGGTGCCTGAAAAAACAAATAAACTGACCTCTGGCTTGATGAATGGAGACATCCTGAGCTGTCTCTCTCTAGGTTGTAGACTAGCAGAGGAGCTAGGCTAGAAGACGGCTGGAGGATGAGGATCTTAGGGCTGAAAATAACCAGAAATTCTTGTTTGCTCTAGAAGTTTTTCAGACTCTCAAAAAGGCTGAAATTAATGACAGG
>NW_007729011.1:177350-178752 GCF_000696425.1 Galeopterus variegatus
TTTCAAACTGAGTTTTCTCTTTCCTATTGGTTTTAGAGTCATAATATGACCCCAGACCTCCCTCCTGTTGGCTTTACTCCCTATCAGTCTACTTCCTTGGGGGAAATCCAGGTTTTGACATAAGCAATCTGGTCACTAAAATCTTGTTGTTCTTCTACTATCGCTTGGGAGAGTTGTCACTACAGCAAACCTCTACCTGCTGGCCATTAAACTTGAATCACATAGGGTACTGCTTTTGGGTCTATTAGGATAGTATGTACCAAACCCTGTGGGCAAGGCTTTTTAACTTCTGCCCACCCCCACTGGGATGAGCTGTACACTTTGTTCTAATCTTACTTTAATTCTTTCCAAACTTTGATCTATGCCACCTAGGTTTTAGGCACATGCCACTATGTACAACTCCTGCTTCTGTTGTCTCTTAGCACCTTAATTTGAAAACCTAGAAAAAAAAGTGGGCAAATTCCTGGACACTTACAACCTACCAAGATGGAATCATGAAGAAATAAAAATTCTGAACAGATCAATAATGAATAACAAATTGAATTGGTAATAAAATAACTCCAGTCAAAGAAAAGCCCAGGACCTGATGGCTTCACTGCTGAATTCTACCAAATATTTAAAGAAGAACTAATACTAATTCTTCTCAAAGTGTTCCCCCAAAAAGAAAAATGAATTAGAGGAAATTCTTCCAAACTCATTCTATGGTTTTACGAGGCCAGCATTATCCTGACATGAAAACCAGAAAACAACACAATGGAAAACTGTAGACCAATTTGTTTGATGAACATAAATGCAAAAATCCTCAACAAAATACTAGCAAACCAAATCCTATAGCACATCAATAAGACTATATACATTATCAAGTGGGATTTATCCTAGGGATGCAAGGATGGTTCAACATATGCAAATCAATTAATGTGATAACAGAATGGAGGACAAAAGCCATATAATTATCTCAATAGACTCAGGAAAAGCATTTGATAGAATTCAAGTGCTTTTAATATTAAAAAGAAAAACCTCAACAAATTAGGTATAGAAGTAACATAACTAAACACAATGAAGGCCATATATGCTAAAACCACAGCCAATATCACACTGAAAAAGGAAAAGTTGAAACCTTCCCTTCTGAAATCCAGAACAAGGCAAGGATTCCTGCTTTCACCACTTTAATTCAACACAGGACTGGAAGTATTAGAGAAATTAGGCAAGAGAAAGAAATAAAGAGCAACCAAATTGGAAAGGAGAAAGTCAAATTGTCCCTGTTTGTTGGCAACATGATCTTAGAAAACCCTAAAGACTACACCAAAATACTATTAGAACTAATTTTAAAAATTCAGTAAAGTTGCAGGATATAAAATCAACATACAAAAATCAGTAGTGTTTCTAAACACCGAAAGCAAAC
>NW_007729011.1:178805-183725 GCF_000696425.1 Galeopterus variegatus
GTTGCAGGATATAAAATCAACATACAAAAATCAGTAGTGTTTCTAAACACCGAAAGCAAACTGTCTGAAAAAGAAATCAAGAAATCAATCCTATTTACAATAGCTACCAAAAAAAAGTTGCAGGATATAAAATCAACATACAAAAATCAGTAGTGTTTCTAAACACCGAAAGCAAACCGTCTGAAAAAGAAATCAAGAAATCAATCCTATTTACAATAGCTACCAAAAAAATTCTAGGAATAGATTTAATCAAGGTGAAAGCCCTCTACAAAGGAAACTACAAAATACTGATAAAAGAAACTGAAGAGAACACAAATAAAGGGAAAGATATTCCAGGTTCATGGATTAGAAGAATTAATATTGTTAAGATACTCACACTTCCCAAAGTGATCCACAGTTTCAATGCAATCCCTATCAACATACCAATGACACTCTTCATAGACATAATGTGAGGAAAGTGGAGTCAGGCCCCCTTGCCTCATATCTGGCTATGATTCAGCACATCCTTTTTAAACAAGTTGTGTGGGAATAGAGTTAGTGTGCATGTGTGCCTCAGTACCCTTTTGGCTTGTTGCTGTTTTTTGTACTCTGCAGTATGGAAGGCAGTGGCTCTGAACCGCTGGTTGGCAGAAGCTTGCATCTAAAAATAAAGCATGTCCACTTTGCTGGCAGCTGCTCAGTATTTCTTTCGATTACCTGGCTCAGGACCTGCACAGGAGGGGGTAGAAGGGTCAGTCTGTGATCCAGCCAGATGCATAGAAAAAAAAATTCTAAAATTCATGTGGAACCACAAAAGACCTCAAATAGCCAAAGTAATCTTGAGCATGAAGAATAAAGCTGGAGGCCTCACACTACCTGACTTTAAAACATACTACAAAGCAACAATAACCAAAAAAGCATGCTATGGGGATAAAATTAATGCCATTTTAAATAGAAGCCTTTGCTGTTATTAATTTCTTCTGTTTGTCTTAGTTTTTTAAAATGTTTTTTTCTTAAAATAACTAGTTAGCTTATATTATATATATATTCTTTTTATATCTTATAAATAATCCATTTAAAACTATGGATCTAGGAAGGAAATATCTTCAAGTTCAATTGCATGACCATTTGGGAGATTATTTCTGGAGATGTTGAGAATAGGTGAGTGTATAATATGCCACCTGGATTCATACCTTAGCATATATCCATTGCCATTAAGAAGATTATGGTGGCTGATGATCCTTAAGAGCTGGGGTGAGCATGGAAGTATTCATTATGATTTGTGTTTTACTCTGAGTTGTACCTAAATCTGCCCTGTCTTTTTAAGTAAACCATGGGTGCCCTATAGTCTCAAGAGAGGTTAAATACAAGGATTCAGGAGTTTAACCTAAGACCTCTTGAATTACCTGGGCTCCACAGTTTTTCCAGAAGGTCTGTCTATTAATGCAGATGAGATGGAAACCTGAGTTCAAGGATGATCAGTTTATTATGAGAGGTAGAATAACATAATGGTTAAGAAATTGGTTGGCTCCAAGCTTCACCACATACCTAATTTGCAAGCAACGTAAGTAATTTAATCTCTCTTTATTCAGGTTGCTCATTTGAAAAGTGGAGGTGGCAATATAATTGATGAAATGAAATAAGATATTACCAATCCCATCTCATAGAGGTACTGTTTGTATTAAACTACTACATGTAAAGAATGTAGAAGAGTGTCTGGAACACAGTCATAATGCAGTAAGTTTTCTGGATTTTTATTATTTATTATTATTACTTTTAGTATTATTACTGCAGCCAGTACCCTGTTCCGTAAATATTTCAGTTATTTTTTTCTTTATATTGCTCATACCTTGGAAGTAAATTGTTCTCCCTTGGAAGTTGTTGCTAGCCCTCATTTCTTTAGCATTCAGAACCTTGCCTTTTTTCCCCAATTAATTTTTTTTGCACAATATAGCCGTCTTTCTAAGTACAATGCAATTATTGGTAGTGGAGTCATATTTCTATGGTGATGTAGAAATGACTCTGTACTAATATGCTTCTGTGCTAGTTTGAGAGCCAGTTGGAGCTGTTTAGGTAACCTCAACCCTGAAAGCACCACAAGAGGAATCATCAGTTCCTCCCAATCTCCCTTGTGCAGGCTTAATTCTTTGAAAACTGTGCAGTGATCTTTGGAAAGAAACAAGTTGCAAAGGATACTGAGGCAAGACTCAAGACAATTGAGAGACAGTGTCAAATAATTAAAACAGTAATGACATTAAAATCATATAGAATAGAGTTTCATGAACCATGGGAAAGGTTGGGGGGGGGCGTCTAGGCTAGGTTGCATCATTTATTTGGACTTCAATTTCTTCATTAGCTTAAAATAATTAATTAAGTGAGAAATTATGGATAAAAAGTATGATATAATTTATAATCTCTGCAAAGCATAAATTTACTATGATTTACCATTACATGAGTTCACTGTAGTCTAGATCATGTCTCCAAAGACAGTCCTGTTAAGTGAGACATTTTCTTAATGTAGATTTGGTGACTCATGAATGCAGGTATTACGTTAATGATATTTCATAGTCACCATAAGACATCCATCAAGGAAAATATATTTGTACTTGATGTGATTAACTAATGTGAACAAGGGCACCATGGTTGATCAGACTGTTTTACTTTTTGTTGGAGACTCTTCATGATGTTCAAATTTGGGATCTAATTTTGGTGGACTTAAACTCAAATACTTCAAAAATAAGCCTTTCATTAACATTATTTTGCATCAACCACAATTATTTGTCCAGGTTTGCTCACATGTCACTTGGCATGTACTTACCACCATAGGCAGTGAGAAGGCATTTGGGTGCCCTGACCTAGAAGATCCCACATGCCCTGTCAGATTCCTCATTCATAAACCCTTCTTTCTCTCCAACTCAGCTCTGGGAAAAGTAGGACATGCTAGCTCTGCTGACTATGGATGAAAAATTTAAATGAGGATGGGAGAAGTCTGAAATAGGTCATGTCTTCAGAGTGCTGAGCCTCAGGGATTATGTTTGGGTTATGGGCATAGGAGGATACTCAGAGAAAACTCAACACTTTGAGCCCAAGAGTATAGATAGGAAATGGAAGCCTGACTCAGAACAAAAGGTAAGAGCAACCCTAAAAGTGAGAGCTAGATTAGGAGACTAAATCTGCATAATAGGAACACGTTCTGCTGCCAGTAAACAAACAAGCAAACAAAAAATCTTGGATTAGACTTATGTGTCATTTTTTCAGTAGGGTTTACCTTTTCTTTACACAACAAGCAATCAGGACATAGGTAGTTGGTGAGTTGGTGGCACTGGGTCCATGACTTGGTCTGGCATACTGGCCCGTGTACAACTTCCTTGGTCATTCTATCATGCTTATCATTCATGGTCACAACATGGTGACCACTTTCAAGGCAGACACTCCCTTTAGCTCCTTTTATGCTTAAAGCAAAACCCTTGCCAGAGCCCCCAACAGAGTTCTATTTCTGTTCCATTGAACCATTTTTCAAGGACACCCCAGCTTTGAGTGAAACTGACAAAGAGAATATTAAGCTTTTCCAATCTTTAGACAAGATATGGCAAGGGAGAATGGAGTTGGAAGTAGGTGTTGAGTATCTACAGAAGTGGGATCAAGAAAGATCCCTAAGGGAAAACTGTGCAGGGCAGAGGGTGTGTTTAGTCATTTTCATGAATGCAAAAGCAATGTCAAGAAGCCTTAGTCTGTTGGATCACCAGCCCCATCCTCTATTCCTCTTTTGGGTTAGTAGGACCTGGAATAGGTCCAAGGTCTAGTTGCACTTTGTATAAAGTGTGTGTTCCAACATATGAGGTAAGCCATGAAGACCTCTGTGATAGACTTGTCCTGTTAGATGAGGCACTGAAATTATCCACAAAATTACCTGGGGTGCCACACATTCTGCTTGCCATTTTCCACATCCCCATCATTGTTACTAGAGCAGACTGTTGGAGCCAAGTTGGAAGGTGGCAACAGAGAAGAGCACTTGGATTGGCATTGATGATGGAAACTAATATTAAACTTCCACAAGGTTGATGTCTATCACTACTATAAAGTGTCCCTGATGGTGGAATAGGTGCATGGTATAGATATACAAGGGTGAGAGCTAAAATAAGAGCTGACAAATCTTATTTCAAATATGTAGCCTATTCCTGAAGCTGCTCAGAGACCTTTATTTCGGTCTGGATTTTATCCCACTCAGTTATCTCCTGGAGATTTTTTTCCTGGTGCCTTCCTGTGTGTTCAAGTACTGAAAAGCCCCCAGGTGTCAATTAAATTAGGATTGAGTGAGGTTTTGGGAAATAAAAGAGGTTGTAAATTATAACTATTATAGAATTGTATGGGGGTTGTAAATCATAACTATTACAGAATTATGTGTTGGAAAGAGCAATGTTGTAGGGTTTTATGTGTAAATCTGTTATGTTATGATATCTTTGCATCGTATAACTTCGTATAATGTATGCTATACGAAGGTGGTGGTGGGTTATTTTAGCCATGTTAAACATTAGTTGAGTATCAGTGTAGAAACTCTCCAAGTATGAGGCTTTATTCAGCCATCGATCCTACTGGTGGTAAACATTATGAAGACAAAATTGATTTGGGGTTCCATGAACCTCCACAAGCAGTGGGCATTCTGAGGGTGCTGGCTTTAAATCAGGTGTCTATGAATCCTACTGGTGGTAAACATTATGAAGACAAAATTGATTTGGGGTTCCATGAACCTCCACAACCAGTGGGCATTCTGAGGGTGCTGGCTTTAAATCAGGTGTCTATGTTCTTTGTTGAAATAGAAGGTTTTACAAAAGTCAGTTTGCTTATGACAGGTCCTGACAGGAGCTGATACAGGGGATGGAGAGTACCATTTCAAAGAGAGCATTTGTTATTTGCCACCAAAATATCTATGTGTGTGTGTGT
>NW_007729011.1:183918-185074 GCF_000696425.1 Galeopterus variegatus
AAGTATGAGGCTTTATTCAGCCATCGATCCTACTGGTGGTAAACATTATGAAGACAAAATTGATTTGGGGTTCCATGAACCTCCACAACCAGTGGGCATTCTGAGGGTGCTGGCTTTAAATCAGGTGTCTATGTTCTTTGTTGAAATAGAAGGTTTTACAAAAGTCAGTTTGCTTATGACAGGTCCTGACAGGAGCTGATACAGGGGATGGAGAGTACCATTTCAAAGAGAGCATTTGTTATTTGCCACCAAAATATCTATGTGTGTGTGTGTATATATTGAGTAGGTCACTGATTAAATCCAGAGTAATAATATTCTCTGGTATTTACTATTGGGAAGTATTTGCAATTTCCCAATCATTACGTAGTTCATAATATGCAATCTGGGTTCACAGTGATGGCACAAGAGAGCTCCAGATAGTTCTGGGTTTCTTGGAAATAGCACTAGGTGTAGGCATCTGTCTGCTTCTCTCTTGACGGAGCCTAGTCAAACCCTACTTTTATTAAAATACTGACATAAGAGGTGTTAAATTAAATTTGGCCCAAAGGTTTCTTTAGATATAGTGAACTGTAATCTAACTTGATGTGCAGACAAACTGTAACCTACTCTTGGAAGAAGTAGCCGAGTCTCAGCCAATTACAGGCAAAGAACTATTCAAACTGTGTTCAAATGAGACAAATGCCCAGCTGCAACCAATCCAGCTGTTGATGTACCTCACTTCTGTTTCTGTACATCAGTTGTCCTTTTCTGTCAATCTTAGCCGACTCCGAGGCAACCCTGGAGTTGTTCTGAGCCTATTCTGGTTCCGGCAGTTGCCCAATTCACAAATCGTTCTTTGCCTAATTAAACTCTGTTAAATTCAATTTGTCTAAAGTTTCTGTTTTAACAGAAGTCACTTTGAAGCAGTACTTCAGACCCTTAAAGGCGGCCTTGATGCCATGCATTCACTCTTTTCATCATAGTAGATAACATAAAATGTAGCCAGACTTCAAGAACTAAGCACAGAGCCTGGGACCTCTTATGGCAATAATGGTCTCTCTGACATGCCATAATCCTGTGTATCTGTACAGCAGTGAGGGTGGGGACAGAGGGAACCTTATAACAGTGTTAGCTTGCTGAAGCCACTTTTAACCTTGGTTCTTTTTTTATTATTATT
>NW_007729011.1:185858-187701 GCF_000696425.1 Galeopterus variegatus
TGTCCAGGAATCAGGGCAGGGAAGGGAAGAATTCCAGGGAAGGCTGAGCCTTCAGGCCAATGTCCCACAGAGGGTAACTGAGCATAGTTTCCCAGAGGAAATCTGGAGTGCAAGTTACCCCTCAGAGTGTGTCGGCACACACAAAGCAGTTTCATTCAAACCAGTTTTAATGAGAGATTTAAAAAAACAAAAGGCAACAATTCAGGCAATTCATGTGTTCTACTTATTAGATACTAAAATAATATGAATGGATATCCCACTTCTCAACTAACTATTTTGAAGTTAGTTGAACACACTGTAATACAGTCCTTGCAATAGAAGAATGGTATTGATGAGAAAATGTTGACTCCGTGGGGACGTAGAAGACCCATGGCAAGTTTAAAGGTCCAATGTTTTTATATTATTTTAGTCTACCACCTAAAATGTTGGAACTTAATGCTATTATCAATTGGCCCCAGTTAGAGAAGAAATTATCACAAACTTTACAAATTCTTTTTGAATTCAGCTTAGCACATTATTGCAAATGTTTCTACCTTTACCTTTTCTAATTTGATAATGGTCCTACAATTGGCTATTTGCCACAGTGACCATCAAATTTGTCACACCATTCTACAGAACTAAAGAGAAAATCACTTCATAGGAGAAAACTACACATAGAATAAGATTGAATCTGAAAAAAGACCTAACGTGCCCAAGGTGGGAAAATAAGTAGCACAGTAATAATTTCAAGCATCTTTACCTCAGCCATTAGATGAATCAGCTGAATTGCACTATTATTTGTGGTTTTCATTATAAGACCTTCAGAATGAGACACATGACTAAATCGCATTGTTTCATTTGATATTTATACCAAATGTAGATTACTAAAAAATAAGTGGGGCTTATTTTTTTAGTAATCTACATTTGGTATAAATAGCCAATCTGATTTGATTTTTCTGAGCTTTATAAATAAGATTGCAGACAGCAAGAGGTGGGAAGGTTGAATGCAAGTGACATCCTTTATAGATTGGTGCAGTCATTATGGAAGACTGTATGGAGGTTCCTAAAGAAATTACAAGTAGAACTCTCATAAGACCCAGCAATCTTTCTTCTGAGAATATACCCAATAGAAATTAAATCACCACCTCGTAAAGATATCTGTGCTCCAGTGTTTATTGCACCATTATTCATGATAGCCAAGGTGTTCATAATGGAAGAATGGATAAAGAAACCATGGCATGTGTGTGTGTGTGTGTGTGTGTGTGTATGCGATAAATTATTATTCAGCCCTGAAAAAGGAGGACTTCTTGCTATTTGCCACAACATGAATGGACTACAGGAAATTGTGCAAATTGAAATAAGCCAGGCACAAAAAGAAAAACATTGCATGATCTCACTTATATGTGGAATCTAAAAAAAAAGGATCAACTGTATAGATATAGAGAATGAAACAGTGGTTACCAGGGGGACTGGAAATGGGGAGATGAAATCAAAGAATACAAATTAGCAAATATGTAAATGAACAAGTTAAAAGATCTAATGTACAATATGAGGACTACAGTTATTGTATTGTATTCAGGATTTTTGCTAAATGAGTAGATTATAGCTGCTCTTGTTACAGGGGAAAAAACTGAATTATGGATCTGGTAATTTATTCCACTATAGTAATCATATATATATATACATACATACATCTTACAACATAATGTGGTACACCTTAAATGTAAACAATAAAATTCACTTTTATAAAAAGTGTGACCAGGGTTATTCTTTCAGAGAATAGTAAATATGAAAGTTATAAACACTTGTTTTATTTTATCCAACAAAAATTTTTAAATGACTATTATGTATAATATTCTATATC
>NW_007729011.1:187869-190386 GCF_000696425.1 Galeopterus variegatus
AAAAGAAAAACATTGCATGATCTCACTTATATGTGGAATCTAAAAAAAAAGGATCAACTGTATAGATATAGAGAATGAAACAGTGGTTACCAGGGGGACTGGAAATGGGGAGATGAAATCAAAGAATACAAATTAGCAAATATGTAAATGAACAAGTTAAAAGATCTAATGTACAATATGAGGACTACAGTTATTGTATTGTATTCAGGATTTTTGCTAAATGAGTAGATTATAGCTGCTCTTGTTACAGGGGAAAAAACTGAATTATGGATATGGTAATTTATTCCACTATAGTAATCATATATATATATATATATATATATATATATATACACACACACACACACATACATACATACATCTTACAACATAATGTGGTACACCTTAAATATAAACAATAAAATTCACTTTTATAAAAAGTGTGACCAGGGTTATTCTTTCAGAGAATAGTAAATATGAAAGTTATAAATACTTGTTTTATTTTATCCAACAAAAATTTTTAAATGACTATTATGTATAATATTCTATATCTTAAATCAATCAAGATTTGCTTTTGTATGAAAATCCTTAATGTGACTTGATTTCCTTATCTATCATACAAGGAGAAAAATATCTACCTCCAAATTTATTTGAGGATTAAACAAGACGACCTGTAAGGTACCATGTTCAGGCTTAGTGAAATCTTGTAAAAGTCAGGGTATTTCAGGCCATCCCAGATATAAAAATGTATTATAAAATGTGTACACACATGTATGTATGTTCGTGTGTGTGTCTGAACATATGTACACTATCTTAGTCCACTGAGAGGGCCTGGAAACAGCAATCTCTGGTTCCAAAGACTTTTCATATCCACTGGGTTCCCAAACCTTGCTCCTCCTCTTTTAACAATACTCTGTAAAAGAGGACCTCACAACTTGACATATAATGTATCTTTTCTGCCTATGTTCTAGAGCATAAAGTAATGAGGTTCAAGCTTATCCATTCAATGATCTGTGTCAGAGTTTCTCATAGTTCTCATATGATAAAAAGCACTGGGTCTTATAAAACACACAGACTAACAGATCTCTGTCTCCCCTGGAAATTCTAATTTGATGGAGTTGGGTTGAACCTGAGCATAATAACTTTAGCAAGTATACCTAGTGATCGTTATTTTCAGGATGGTTTGGGAAAGTTTCAGGATAGCTTAAAACAAATAGAATAGCGCAGGTATTAGTGTGTTCTTGGACGTGTGGAAATTACTGAACTTAACAAAGGACCACATCAGAAATCAAGTAAAACTTATTAACCTGAAAAATAAAAGAAAACCAGAAATATTTACAAAACCATTAATCAAACATCTACAAATCTAGTGACATGGGTGAGTTTCCTTTTGCTATGTAATGGCAAAGCAAGTGAGCTCATGTGAATGTAGGTACAACATGGGGGTGGGTCACAGTGAGATGCTCCTTAAGACCTTGGAATCAAGGTTGGTAATTTTTCCACACGGGATTCAAGTTACTCATCTGTTGAAGTCAATGCACTGTGTAAGTAAAACATACAAGGACACTGAATATAAAAATTGCAAACAAATACGAACCAGATATGACCTCAGAAAAGCAGGATTGGAATGTAATACAATTCTGTAAGCAATATTTTAGTAAACTGTTTCTTCTTTTGATAAAGAATGCTGTAGCTAATTGGTGGAACCTAAAAAAGTTGAACTCAAACAAGTAGAGAGTAGAATGATGGTTACCAGAGAAGGGAGGGGGAGGGGATGGGGTGTGGCAGGGTGTGAAGAAGCAGGGAATGAAGAGTTGTTGACCGAAAGGTTCAAAGTTTGAGATCTATTGCACAGCAGCGTGTCTATGTCAACAATAAGGTATTGTATATTTCAGAACAACTAAGAGAATAAATTTCAAATGTCTCACACATACAGAAGGAATAGGTTTTGAGATCTATTGCACAGCAGCGTGTCTATATCAACAATAAGGTATTGTATATTTCAGAACAACTAAGAGAATAAATTTCAAATGTCTCACACTAAAAAATGGTAGATAAGTGAGGTAATGGATACATTTTGCCTCTCTGCAGCTTCTTGGTCTGTCCCAAAGGCAATTCCTAGCTCACCTACATCCCTTAAAAACACTCACAGGTAAAGGCATTGAAGAAGATATCATATGCACACTGGAGCTGATGAAGCAAAAACATTTAATAGCCTTTTTACATTCTTTCTTTTCACCCACATAAACAATTAAGATGAATTCATGAATTCATGTATGCTCAGTGTTTGTGATGATCTGGATTTAGTGTTTTTGGGGTGGGTAATAGGTTGAACACTCCTTCCTCCTCTTAACCAAATAACAGCATCACACTGTGGTCACTGTTGTCTGACGGTGAAGAGCTTAAGTAGGGATGAAAATCAGAATTACTGTGTTGCTTTTATTCATAATATAAGTCTGCAGTCCTTACTTCTGGATAGTGCGCCGCTTGGGAGCGCGGTGGCGCTCCCGCCAAGGGTTCGGATCCCACATACAGACC
>NW_007729011.1:191242-195831 GCF_000696425.1 Galeopterus variegatus
GAACACTCCTTCCTCCTCTTAACCAAATAACAGCATCACACTGTGGTCACTGTTGTCTGACAGTGAAGAGCTTAAGTAGGGATGAAAATCAGAATTACTGTGTTGCTTTTATTCATAATATAAGTCTGCAGTCCTTACTTCTGGAGAGATTCCTAATTAATAGAACTGGGCATCTGATACCTGAGAAAGAAGTTTGCTCATATATGCTAAGGATGCTTGGATTAAGGTCACCAGCAGAGTTCTATTCGTTGAATTCTTCCTCCTACGTGATTTGTTCCTCAATCCATTCACACACAACTGAATCATTCCTTGCAAGCTCTGTCTTGCTCAGGCCAGGACCTCTTGTAATAATTATCTATAATTATCTCATCTTCCCTAACCTAGGGCTTAGGGAAATTATATCAGTGCAGAAAGGGGCACCTTCTTCATAGGATAACATCATCACCCACATAAATCCAAGGAAGCCTTCTCTGATAAAGAGGAAATAATGTGTACACATTGATCTCATTATTCCCCAGCCCCAGTGAGGGTTTAAAAGACAAAGAAAAAAGTGTATCAATATACAATATTGATGAAATTATATTTTGTGTAATTTTACTCATATATGTTAAATATACTCATAAATTATTTTCTACAATATGTGTCTACATTAATATGTTATTTCTTTTGCAATGTAGTCTCTACAGTTTACAGATCTTTCACTTCCTCAGCCTTAATTGGTCAATTCAGCACACGTTAAAAAAAATAACAGCATGGTGGGTGGGTGTGTTGATGAGTTCACTGAGACAATACAAGTACTATACCAGAGCATTTTTGACCTTACACCCATACCCATAGATACTTCAAGATATCCTGATTGTTATACCTTTACTCCACCTAGGATTACAATTGTGCAAACCCTTGTTATGATATCTTTGCACACGCACAAATATTTACTTATCTCCTAGATATACATCTCGAATAAACAAAATCACTTATACTATATTTTCATTAAATATTGTTGGGAAAACAGAATGACTTAATCAGGCCCCCTCACCTGCCCATCAGGTTGGAGGTGGTGTGGCACATTCTTTGTAAGCAAATTGTGTGTGTGTGTGTGTGTGTGTGTGTGTGTGGAGTTAGTGCGCCTGTGCGGTGCTGCAACCTTGGCTGGCATCTGCCTCCGGCGTCCACTGTGCAGGGTCATGCTCTCCAACCTACGGCTTCCAAGGACCTGTTTGCCAGTTACCTAGCTCATAGACTTGTGTGTGTGGGGTCTGGTGAGCCAGCCTGGCATGTGAGGGGTCTGGGGACCCAGCCTGGCATGTGAAGGGTTTGTGACCCAATCTGGACAACGGGCTTGAGCGGTTTGTGAGCTCCAGACCCAGCCCTAGCTAGACAAATATAAAGCCATATTTTTTCACATTTTAACATTTTGGAAAGTAGGAAGAGTTTCAAAATTGATGTTGTTGTGGTTTCATGAATTATGGTGTGTGTGCATGTGTGTGTGTATACACATAAACCTTGAATCATATCCATACTAATTTTAAAATACCTGTTTCTTCTTAAATTCAGAGGCAATCACAAATCATTTAGAGTAAATTATTTCAAATTTTACTAAGCTCAAATTTTATATTTTTGGTATATTAGTTATTGTCATGATTATGCCACACACAGCTGGACACTGAGATGATATAGACAAATCATTTAGAGTAAATTATTTCAAATTTTACTAAGCTCAAAATTTTATAGTTTTGGTATATTAGTTATTGTCATGATTATGCCACACACAGCTGGACACTGAGATGATATAGTAAGTCAAATATGAAACAATAGGCAATTATCTAATTTTAATGTTATATTAATATTCAATTAGTGCTAATTACTTTTCTGAAAACATAATTAATTCTGCATAAATGGTTCATTAATACTAAAAGTTTTATTTACAAGGCAAATCAGGAGGATAGAGGACATAATGAGGAACTCCTATGAAAAATGAGTATTTTCCAGGGTTTAGTTTATGTTAACTATTATGTAGTTTTCTAGATAAAGTTGGAGATTAGATGAGTGTGCTTATTCCAATATTATTTGAGGATGGAAATTAAGACAGTATTAAGAGATTTCTAATCAGCAATTTTTTCACAGCCACTTTCACCTCTTTGTTCCGTAGACTATAGATGATAGGATTTAGCATGGGGGTTAAGCCAGCATATACTAAAGCCATAAATTTATCTATTTCCTGTGAATCTACAGCTGAAGGCTTCAGGTACATGGAGAGAGCTGTCCCATAGAATAGAACCACCACAGTCAGGTGGGCTGCACACGTGGAAAAGGCTTTGCTTCGACCATCCACTGAGCTGATTCTCAGGATGTTAGAGAGGATGAATGCATACGAGATACAAATGAGGAGCATTGGAACTGGGAGAAGAAGTATACTGATCACCAGCATGGTTAACCGCACCGTGGAGGTGTCCACACAAGCCAATTTCAGGACAGCCAGAATTTCACAAGTGAAGTGATTGATAATGTTATTACCACAGAGAGACAGTAGCAGGACAGACATCGTTTCCACCAGGGCAGTGAGGCATCCTGTCACCCAGGAGGCAGCTGCAATCTGCACACAGACCCTCCTGTTCATGATGATGGGGTATTTCAGGGGGTTGCAGATGGCCACATACCGGTCATATGCCATCATGGACAGGAGCACACACTCAGTGGAGCCCATGGCAAGAGAGAAGTACATCTGAGTGGCACATCCTGACAATGAGATGGTGTTTTTCCCTGAAATAAAATTTGTCAGCATTGGGGTGAGTGCAGAAGAGGTGTACCAGATGTCCAGGAAAGAGAGGTTGCTGAGGAAGAAGTACATGGGGGTGTGCAGGTGGGAATCCAGGATGGTGATGAAGATCAGAATAGTATTTCCCAGCAAGGTGATCAGGTACATCAGCAAACACAATACAAATAAGATGATCTCAACATTGGGGTAGTGGGAAAATCCCATGAAGAAAAAAACTGTTACAGATGTCAAATTTGCCTGGAACATTTGCTTACCTGTACATACACATAGATGAAATAACATCACATACTATGTATAAAACAAAAGACCCCCCCCCACATATCCTGGCATTTTTTCTTAAAACTTGTGGTCTATGCTTAAATGATTCTCTAGGCTAGTGATAATATTAGTAATACATGTTTGAAGGAACCTGTCATTAAAAAAGAAAATACAAGCAGGTAGTCAGCAGCTAGTTCTCAAAATGTTATTTTGTTGCAAGATATTTTTTGCAATGTTAGAGTTGGAGGAAGATTTATTGATTTATTTAATAAACACCATGAGAGAATGAGGAAAGAAACAATATTTTGCTTTCTTTCTTTTTCCGAAACCACATTTGTAACTGATCTATGGCTGGCATCTATTTACCTCTGGATCATTGAAATGATTTTCTTCCCTTGGTTCAGTAATAGCATTCTTTCTTAGGAACTGTCTCACGTTCCAAGTTCACAGTTTCTTCTGCCACTTGTAGTGATATGTCCAAAATAATTTGGGAGATTTGATGAATAAAAAAAAAGGTCTGGATTTCTGCAGATACAAATTAATTAACAGAAGGCTTTGAATAGGCAGAAACAAGCCCAGACTTTTCTTCTCAAACCTAAGAAGATGGTGACATATATCCTCATGGTGGGAGACACATGGCAGGTCTTTCTTTCATATTGCTGTGGCAGTCCTGATTTCTGTGCTACAGAAACATTTTCCAAAGAACCAGCCATTGGCACTGTAAGGCAAGTTATTTGTTGATTTTGAAAAGTTTCTAACTCATGCAGCAAATTAAAATCAGAAATCTATTTGCACAGTGTTACAAGTTCTGAAACTCCAGGGACGATGTCCCATAGATCCAATTACAGTCAGTATTTTGTCTGGTCTAATTGTAGTATTATTCAAACAAGGTATAAACACATTCCTGTCTACACTGTCTTCGGGAGGGGAGCTTTACTCTTCCCCTGACAGTGTTATGAAATCAGTCAGGTCGGTTAATTTAAACAGAGTAAAGGGCAATGAATAATATTGTCAGTTTCTCCTTCAATCTGTAGGAAAGTTTCATAATATGTGTGAGATCAAGTTGTACTTGATAAAGGACCCACCAAGAAGCAGGGAATGAGAGCTTAAGTAGCTCTTCTATTGCTCATTATAGCTTGAAGAGAAGACTTTTGAGGGCAGATACTCTTCATGAAACATGAAGGTTCATCTGCTTTAAGGAACACTTTTCCTTTTGGGAAGTTAGCTTCACCCTAGGCAGTCATCTTGACCCTTCAGGAATCCACCAAAGGCTCTATCTATAAAAGTAATGCTTTATAATTCCTGTTTACACATTGCTTGTTTTCCAAGTGAGGGATGAACGGTTAACAGTGCAGTCATCTTGACCCTTCAGGAATCCACCAAAGGCTCTATCTATAAAAGTGATGCTTTATAATTCCTGTTTACACATTGCTTGTTTTCCAAGTGAGGGATGAACGGTTAACAGGGTATGATGATGTGGGGAAAGCATGCTGTCAATTTTACCTCTGCACAATTGTGTTTGGATAACTTGGTTCTTAGTAACAGATTGTAATCA
>NW_007729011.1:196011-196705 GCF_000696425.1 Galeopterus variegatus
ATGCTTTATAATTCCTGTTTACACATTGCTTGTTTTCCAAGTGAGGGATGAACGGTTAACAGGGTATGATGATGTGGGGAAAGCATGCTGTCAATTTTACCTCTGCACAATTGTGTTTGGATAACTTAGTTCTTAGTAACAGATTGTAATCATGACCATTACTGAATTATTTATATCACATCAAATATGTCCTTCTCAGAGAAGTTTATAAATTTAAGCTATTGCCAAGATTTTTTAAAGCCCAGTAAAAAATCCTTTCCGCAGTACCCTAGTATTTGTAACCAGAATGCATCTTTTGGGTTTTTCCTTTAGTCACTCCCACATGGATATGACCTATGTCCGGCAAGGCCCTAGGATCATGCATATGATTTACTTCCTTAACTATAATGCAGCTCGGAGCACAGGAAAGGCTGAGGCTTTAGTGCAACAAACGCTTTCCATTTCACCACTTTTGGCTTCTAGAATAAGATGATAATCCTCACTGAGAGTTTGAATATTTGTAAAAGGGCAATGACAGATTTCTTTATCAGGATCATTGTGAAGAATAGAGACATTTCATGTAAAGCAACTGACATAGTGCCCGATACTTAATAAATATTAGATTTTTCTCCCTTCTCTGGTTTTCTTGCTTTTCAAATCCTCTTCCTTTCTCGTCTTTATTCCCCTTTCTCACTATTTCCTCCTTGTTTGACTA
>NW_007729011.1:197483-200288 GCF_000696425.1 Galeopterus variegatus
CCCTTTCTCACTATTTCCTCCTTGTTTGACTACGACAGTGTCTTTACTTTCTTTCCTTTCTCACTATTTCCTCCTTGTTTGACTATGACAGTGTCTTTACTTTCTTTCCTCATTTAGACAAGGTTCACTGCACCCATAATACAAATAAAGCAAAAGAGTGAAAAAAATTGACTGACATTAGGCCCCAAAGTCCCTTTTTTCTCTCCTAACTCACTGGTTCAGTTCCTATAGAACGAGCCTTGTAAGACTTGAAGTGAATCATTTAGGTTGATTTGACTGTACCTAGGAAGAAGGCTTAGAGAGAACATTACTTTAGGGCTACCTCATAAAGATTCAGATGGAGACAGTGGCTAAGACTGAGGAAGGCTGCCAACCTGATTTCACACTATGTATACAGCCACAGACCACACTTCTGCCTTGGAGATAACTCAGAGAACTCTGAAAAGAAGAGAAACTGAGCTGCCATAAAATTTGCTCTGAGAAAGAAAGACCCAAAATCTTGATAAGTTTTCCACTCTGGGTGAGTCTCTAGTCTTCTCCACGTCCATTGATAGCACAGCATTCACTCATATACGTAGGCCAAAAAACTAGAAGCAATCTTTGATTCCATTTTCTCCTTTTTATCCCAGATCCAGTAAAAAATGAAGTCTGGTCAAATCTTTCTGAAAAGTATATTTCAGACTTTCAGCTTCTAGTAGTGGCATAGGATTTTGTGGCAGGATGGCTTAGATAAAACTAACCCTCCTTTTTTTATGCCAGCACTAAGGATTTTGTGGCAGGATGGCTTAGATAAAACTAACCCTCCTTTTTTTATGCCAGCACTATAACATTTTGGTTACCTTAGATTTGTAATATAGTTTGAAGTCAGGAAGTGTCATGCCTCTGGTTTCACTTTTATTGCTCATGGTTGCTTTGGCTTTTGGGGGTCTTTTGTTGTGTCATATGAATGTTAGGATTTTTTTTTCTATTTCTGTGAAGAATGTGATTGGTATTCTGATGGGGTTCACATTGAATCTGTAGATGGCTTTACGTAGTATGGACATTTTCACTATGTTGATTCTTCCAATCCTTGAACAAGGAATGTCTTTCCATCTTTTGGTGTCCTCTTTAATTTCTTTCAGAAGTGATTTGTAGTTCTCACTGTAGAAATCTTTCACTTCCTTGGTTAGATTTATTCCTAGGTATTTTATTTTTTGGGTGACTATTGTTAATGGGCTTGCTTTCTTGATTTCTTTTTCTGCTAGTTTGTTGTTGGAGTATAAAAACACTGCTGATTTTTGTATACTGGTTTTGTATCCTGCAACTTTACTCAATTTGTTTGTCAGTTCTAAGAGTTTTTGGTAGCATCTCTCAGGTTTTCTATGTATAGAATCATGTCATCTGCAAACAGGGACAATTTGACTTTGTCTTTTCCTATTTGGATGCCCTTTATTTCTTCATCTTGTCTAATTGCTCTGGCAAGCACTTCAATACAATGTTAAATAGGAGTGGTGAGAGTGGACATCTTTGTCTTGTTCCTTTTAGTAAAGGAAAAGCTTTCAGCTGTTCCCCATTCAGCATGATGTGCTACTAACATTTATAAACTCTAATCAAATATTAAAAAACTAATTGGAGGCACTGGAGAGCGACCCAAAACAGGCAGAACTGGAGGGGGTTCAACCCCCAAAAGAAGTGAACTGCTCTGGTGAGACCCACATTTAGATGGCTTTTCCTTTGAGGGCATTCCCCAGTCCATGAAGCAGAAGGTGCTCAAGCAGAAAGTAGTAGTTTTACTGGGCTGAGATTTCAGAGATTTGTGTTAGAGGCCACCAGACAGAGCAGTAAATAGATATGCAGTTGGTTTGTGTATTCTGACACATTCCTAATAGCTTGATAAATTATCTTATTAATTTTATTAGTTATTGTATGGATTCCTTGGGAATTTTTGTAATTACACATATACAATCTGGTTTTCTGTGAAAAAGTGTTTCTTTCTTTCTAATTGTAACTCTTTTTAGTTATTTCTCTTGCCTTATTGTACTGGCTAGGACACCCAGTACAATGTTATACAGAAGTGGTGATAGCAGACATTCTTGTCTTGTTCGTGATCTTAGGAGGAAAACATTTGATCTTTTTACTGGCTTTATCTGGCTGTTTTACCTGGGACATATCCCCATACTCAGCCTCTTTTCATCGTGTGTCTAATTAGAGCGGATTTAACATCCCTTTCAGTGATAACATCTCTGAACTCTGACATTCAGTTTTACAAGCATTTTCCAAGCTATATAATGATTCGTTCCTACAGAGCTGTAATGAGTGCATTGGTACTACTAATTTATGTGTGTGTGTCGGTACAGCAGATTCACTCATATACGTATACAAAATGTAAAACTATATATATAGTATATAAAATCATATATATAAATAATCTCTCTCTATGTATATAGATTCTTTCTTTTCCTAGATCTGTATTCATCACACATGTGAATATCAGTTAATGCTAGGGTAGAGATACTGGAAGAAGAGAATGAAAGAATGATTAGATTAAGGGGTAGATATGCTAATATCTATGCTAATATAATAGGGGATCAAATGAATATGAAAACTAATGGAAGGTGATTAAACCGTGAAACTGTGAAGATTGAACACTGAGTTGGAGGAGCAGAGGAGAAGCAGGAATGAGCATCTGAAAACATGGGCTGGCCGTTCAGCCAAAGAAGAACTAGGAAGATTAAAGCCACTTACCCGGAGTCATGTGGACCAGTCTAGACCTAAACCTGAGAGGAGGAACCAAATACTTACCCATGATGTTGTCATTTGCTTGAG
>NW_007729011.1:201322-203058 GCF_000696425.1 Galeopterus variegatus
AAAAACCAAAAAAAAAAAAAAAAAAAAAAAAAAACCAGACAAAAACAAGTAAGCAAACAAAGGCCACATTTTTCCTGCTCTGTTTCTGATCTTGGATAAATAATTTAATTAGCAGCCACCAACTTTAAATTACTGTGTTAGGTACTAGAGGTAAGAAGATAATGAAAACATAAACCCTTCTCTGAGCATCCTCCCAGTCTAATCAAGGAAATATAGTGTGATTAATAGAATTACAGAATTAGTTGTCAGTCATGGGGGCGAGTGAGTAAACTTCGCTGTGGTCTTGGAATGGGTGACAAGGATATCATGGAAGAATTACTATCGGAGTTGAATTAAGAAGGTTATTAAGAGCAGCCCAATGAGTNATCATGGAAGAATTACTATCGGAGTTGAATTAAGAAGGTTATTAAGAGCAGCCCAATGAGTATGCGAAATGAAGGCCTTCCAGGCAGGGAAAATAACGTGTATTTAAACTTGAAGTTATAGAATGTCATTTTGCATTCAGGAAAATATAAGTAGATCAGTATAACTGGATTGTTAAATATAAAAGGGGGAGTAGAAAGTGGTAAAGCTGGAACTGTCACACAGGGTGGTCTATGCCAATTGGGGGTGTTATAATTCACATTTTACGTACTGAAAAGGGATATTTACCAGGATAAAAGCAATATCAATATAGCTTAAATTTTTAATAAATCACTTTGGTGGAATTGGAGAGAAGGGATTGGAAATAAGTTAAGACTGAAATNATGATTCGTTCCTACAGAGCTGTAATGAGTGCATTGGTACTACTAATTTATGTGTGTGTGTATATACAAAATGTAAAACTATATATATAGTATATAAAATCATATATATAAATAATCTCTCTCTATGTATATGGATTCTTTCTTTTCCTAGATCTGTATTCATCACACATGTGAATATCAGTTAATGCTAGGGTATAGATACTGGAAGAAGAGAATGAAAGAATGATTAGATTAAGGGGTAGATATGCTAATATCTATGCTAATATAATAGGGGATCAAATGAATATGAAAACTAATGGAAGGTGATTAAACCGTGAAACTGTGAAGATTGAACACTGAGTTGGAGGAGCAGAGGAGAAGCAGGAATGAGCATCTGGAAACATGGGCTGGCCGTTCAGCCAAAGAAGAACTAGGAAGATTAAAGCCACTTACCCGGAGTCATGTGGACCAGACTAGACCTAAACCTGAGAGGAGGAACCAAATACTTACCCATGATGTTGTCATTTGCTTGAGCATTGAAATCTCAGAGAAAGCCTAGTTTGTCTAAAGTAGAGAGATGGGTTTGCTATTGTGGTACAAAGACAAACTAGGAAGAGGCATTAAAATTGTTTGTAAAACCAGATGAATTGAGTTTTTCTAGCAATAGCAAGCTGCTACTCTGTGCCCCATCTCTGGCTGTGGCATGACAAGTTGAAAGCTTTTCAGGTACAGATGAGCATAGGATTAATCAAATGACTCCCTCGAAAGCAATGGTGTTGAGGAAATAGGTGAAGCAGAACCACAAATATGTGTTCTGGGACCACATGCAAGATGTGTTAAACTCCCAAGTGTGGCCAGTGGTCGTCACAGGAGCTACTGGATTGAGGGGTTCCTTTTGCTTAGATGACCCAGGCATTACAAAATCAATGTTTCTAATACTTCTAGTCCAATCTCCCCTCCAAAACAAACCACAAAAAAAAAAAAAAAAAAAAAAAAAAAAAAAAAAAAAAA
>NW_007729011.1:204560-210683 GCF_000696425.1 Galeopterus variegatus
TTTAATAAATCACTTTGGTGGAATTGGAGAGAAGGGATTGGAAATAAGTTAAGACTGAAATCTAAACTCTCCCAATGAAAGTGGATGGGAGGAGTTTGAGTCCTGAAATATGAAGACAGACTGAGATGTATATTACTTGGTTTATGCCATCATCTGGTGTTTACTGTACAGTATAACTCGTTTCAGGGAGCTAGATAGAATAGCACAGTTGAACATAATTTGAGAGGATTGGGGAAATATTAAAGTGAGTTCTCAGCTTAGGCAATAATGTGGCCTGGCAGGTGCTTAATTAGTGTCTTATTTTGACACATTTTAGAAGTTCCTGGGAGCAACACCAAAGATGTCTTGCTAAAGGACACTGGGAGCTACATGGCCATTTCAGTGTTCTCAGAGTCATGAGGGTTACTTACTGATAAACATGTGGGGCTGAGTGAGTTTCTCTGATACTTTACCGATCTCCTCTGCAGAAGACAACTGTTCATCTTGAATGAATGTAAGTCTGTCTGGAAAATCATTCTACTTCCCCAAAGATGAGTCAGAATGAAGGGAGAGACAGTGTCATCTTCTAAGAAGGAGAGCTGTTACTCAAGTTGAAGACTCCATGGAGACTTCCAAATTTTCTACAGGGAAATGAGTGTTGAACCTAGTGACTAAGGTTATTACATAGGAGAGTGTATTAGTTTGCTATGGCTGCCATAACAAAGTACCACAGCCTGGGTGGCTTAAACTAAAGAAATTACTTTCTCACAATTATGGTAGCTAAAAGTCCAAGATCAAGGTGTTAGCAGGTTTGGTTTCATCTGAGGCCTCTCTCCTTGGCTTGCAAGCAGCTGTCTTCTGTCAGTGTGTTCACAGAATTATCTCTGTGTGTTCATGTTTCTGGACTCTGTGTCTACATTTCCTCTTCTTATGAGGACACCAGTCTTATTAGATTAGGTCCCACTCGAAAGACCTCATTTTAAATTAACCACCTTTTCAAATACATTGTCTCTAAATATGGTTACATTCTGAGGTACTGGGGGTTAGGCTTTCAACAAATGAATTTTGGGACACATAAAATTCAGTTCATCACAGAGGCTGTGGTCATTTGGCACCTTGGTATCTCTTCAGGAACATACTCACTGCCTATTACTAGGGCTTGTACCTTGGATGTGCGAAAAAGTTTGGGGTTCTGTGAAGTAACCTGGCCACCAAAATCCATTCTAATCTATTCTCCAAGTAGTGAGTTTGCTCCCTTGGTGCTGGAGAGCACCTGGTAAGCTTTCTGGTACCTTTCTAGGACTGGAACACCAGCAAAGCAAATGCTTTAGGCAGCTGTAGTAGTCACTGTTGAAAGCTGGGTGCACAGAATTATGGTTTGTACTGCATTTTCCAGACAGACAGTGAAGAAGGCATTGTCCCATCCCAGTGGACAGGGCCCTCAGGCCTGAAGGTTTCCATGTAGCAATTTTTTTTTTTTGGTTTCTCAGTATAAATTTTGTTTGTAAGGGTTCTCTAAGGCCAACACAGAAGCTAGAGTTAAAAACGATGTCCAGAAAAATTTCCAAGGGGTAAAGCTAGAGAAGTAAGGACAAAGAATCATCAGAACAAAATGTGGTTTGCAGCCTGAACCAGGAACACCCGGGCAAAGGCAAAGAGCCTGAAAGTCATGGGAAATGATGTCCAAATAATAATGGACCCAGATGGACAGGGGGAGAGCTATGTGAGTCAAAAGAGTAACCAAAGATGGGTGAGATTTTGCATGTTTCTGGAAGCATAGCAAGGGCAGAATAAATTCATTTAAATAGACACGTCAGGAATCCATTCTGTCACGTGATTGCCTATTTCATGGATAAGGTGTCTTAGTCAGCTTTTTATTACCATTGCAGTGTCTGGAATGTAGTGACTAAATAGAGATTTGTTAAATGAATAAATAGTTCATCACAAAGGTCATGCTCCTGCAAACAAGGTAACAGGCAAGGAAAGGTGACGCTGGCCTAATTTGTGTACAGATCAGGACGCAGATCTATATGTGAACTCTGTACTACCACATTTTTCTACATACGGTTCTCATTATTCCTTTGGAAGGATTAAGATACAATTTTTATTTGTCAAGTATACCTCAATAAAGCTGGCGGGGGTAGTTAGAAAAAGTTTAAATTTCAACTCTGTGATGTTATAATCACCTATGGCCGCTAGATGGCGAAAAGGACTTGCTGGTCTTTCATTGAGGCCGCCGTACTGAAAGCTTTCTCAGAAGATAATGGAGAATTCACTAGTTTTTCTATCTATTGTTATTGATATTTACAAATAGAAAAAGTAGCTGTTTATATTTTTATTCAAATTATTTTAAAACAAGATAATCTATTGAAGATGGTTTCTAGCATCTTATACCGAAGATTAAGTACAGCTCTGGAGGCTAGAAGTCCAGATCAAGGGTTAATTCCTTCTTAGAGCTCTGAGAGAGAATGGGTTCCATATCTCTAGCCTAGCTTCTGGTGGTTTGCTGGCATTTTTTTGGCATTCCTTGGCTTGCAAAAGCGTCACCTCTATCTCTGCCTCTTAGGCATTCTCCCTGTGTCCATTTCTGTGAGCAGATTTTTCTTTTTACCAAGAACACCATTCACATTAGTGTCCTAATATGGGGATCTGGGTACTCCAGAATGACCTCATCTTAATTAATTACATCTGCTTTTGCAAAGACCCTATTTCTAAATAAGGTGACATTCTGAGATACTGGGGATTAGAACTTTAACATGAATATCTGGGAGACACAATTCAACCCATAACAGATAGCTTTAAAACTATTACCCAAGAGGGGATTATAAATACCTCGATTAATTTCTTTTTCTTTTTTTTTGGTGGGGTGAGGGGTTAAAATTCATGAGATGCTCAACAACACCACTGTATGGAAATGTATGAAATGTATTATTTTATCTTTATGCTAAAAAGAAATGATACATTGTTTCTTTCTTTCCTTCCTTCCTTCTTTCTTTTCTTCCTAACTTTCTTCCTTCTATTTTTTCATATAATAATGTTGTGCTCACATCGGGCACATGACTGGAAAATACTAAATCAGCAGAAAATAGGAAGAGCATAAAAGTGGGAGAGAACAGGGAAGAAAGTTTATAATTTATCAAAATATTAGCATTCATACTTCATGTTTTAAAGAAAAAATAACAACATAGAGCCTCATTAAGTTGTGAATGACCAAGTTTCCTATAACAGATATTCTAAGACCTCTCGGTAAATGGGCCCATTTTTTTCTTTTTTGTTCTTTTTTTGAGTCTTGAAGGGCACTAGCTGCTTACCTCACAAGCAGGGCAAGATGCTTCTTGTAAAGTCATTCTGCATTCTCTTTGCTATCCAAGAGAGAGTCCATTAGAGAATGATGTGACCTATACCAGCCAAACTGGCCACTAGGAAGAGTGCCCCAAAAAAGGATGTTAGTGAATGATTCTGCTTTAGCAGAAACATGAGTTAATTGCAGATGTATTGTAGCTGGATTTTAGTATTGCATTAAATTTTCCCTCACATCATGTGTTATTTACATCACATATATTTGGAAAAATATTTTGTTCACTAATACATACAATAAATTTTGGAGATTGCTTTCTATCCGAAGGCCCAGTTTTCAGTACAGAGAACTCTGATTTGGATAAGGCACGATCTCGAAGAGGAAGATCACCTCAGGAAGTTAAGTTCATTTAACCACCTGGATATACACATGTACATGTCAGCAGAATAAACAACCTGAATGTCCATTGACACCACTGCCAGAACCCAGGGCAAGTGCCAGATACTCTGCAGGTGGCTGATGGGGACGCCATGCCAACTCTCGTACTCTTGCCATTGGCTCTTTTCTCGTTGACCGTTCTGCTGTCTGCATTTACAGGTCAGGCGAGTGAGGGTGGGCACAACCCCTACANTTGACCGTTCTGCTGTCTGCATTTACAGGTCAGGCGAGTGAGGGTGGGCACAACCCCTACATACATCTTTGAGTATATTTGCTGAGTATGATTGTTATCATGACAAGTGTCCTCTTCACCAATGAAGGACAGCTCTTGAACGTCCTCTATTAACCTTAGTGTGCTCATTAATTCTTCAATTCATCAGCATTCTCAAATAACACTTTTTAAAACTTAACTCTTCTTTCACTGGCTTCACTTTATTTTCAAAACTCTCAATTCAACAGCTTTTTCATGTATGGAACAATGTATTTCTGATTATAAATCTATAATTTATTACACATGGAATAAAGTCATCTTTCTGCAGAAAAATTCTTCCTAATTTGTATGTTGGATTAACTGTACTTCTGCAGAGAACACCATGTCTTTCAGGGGCTCTGCAATGGAGTAAGTGTAAGAACTACTGGTGTAAGAGAACACAAAGAGCTGGATGGAGAACTGACAGGCAAAACCTTTATTTCTAAAAATAGCAATAAGAGGCCCTGTAGTATAAATGGAGCTCGACGTACTAATATAAGGTATAGGCCAAGCCCTCAAGGACAGAAGCTGACATCTCATTTGTTTGCACTTACACTGTGTTCCCAGCATTTAGCACATGGTTGGTGCTCTACAAATACATGTTTCCTGACTGTGTCACTGAACAGGTTGAAAATAGTTAACCCAGTAGTTTTGGAACTGGAGGCCCTATTAAGAACTTTTTAAAGGACCAGTAATTGATTTGGCAAATTATTTTCGGGCAGGTCACAAGAGACTACAAGTCCAGATGTTTTTATTATTAATTTTGTTATTTTTAAGAATCAATCATTTAGAAATTGACAGATGCAATTGAAGTATGGCCTTTAAAATCAAATCAAGTCAAATCAAATTTGCAAATATGTAAATTAACGTACCAGAAAAATTGTATATCACGGAATAAATTTAAATTCCCCACAACCCATAGTGCCTAACATACGAGAGTACCTCAAAAAATTCATGGAAAAATGGAATTAAAAGAGAATACTAATCTTCCCATGAACTTTTTGAAGTATCTTCATAGTGTGCCTGACTAGCATATGGCATTTACTTGCACTTAGCCAGCGCTCAGTAACTTTATTAATTTGAAATGGAAGGCGAAATGTCCAACAAGTAATCTCAAATCAAAATCAATAAAAATTCTTTCATAATCAAAACCTTATATCATAATAACAGGGTAAAGCTCTCATGTAGCACTACTTTAATTCTAACTATGTATCAAATATCCAGACAATGCAACAATATTTTGTAAATTTTATTCGTTATTCAAAAAGAACAATTTTTTTTTTTGCTGTGTCAACACCAAACTATATTATATATTATTCTCTATTAATAGAGACAAGGAGTTGCTTTTATTAAGCTCTTATCAGAAACAAAACTCTTTCCGCTGTGGGAAAGATCAAATAATTTCTAGCTTTTAATGGCATTCTTTAATTCCATAAAAACTAATGCCATGAATGTTTCAATTAGGAAATATGTGCAGTAGTTAACTTGTTTAAGAGCTTGGTAAGAAGTCATTTCAAAGAGACTCAATTCGTGGAGGACATTAGTTATGATAGCAAGAGGTCTTTTAATATTGACATCATGTTTGTGCTAAGGTCGTAGACTCACATTATAATTTAAGTGTTTTGACATGTGCTGACATGTTTAACTTGCTGAAACACATTTAAATATTATTGTAAATCATCTACCAAAGGTGAAAAGAAGACTACCCATAATAGCAAATATCCTTGAGAATTGACAGTGGCACTCATAATGGTCACGTTACAGTCAAGGTTGCTTGTCTTTTTGCAGTGTAAAATGAGAATGTTTGATGTGTCCTAGTGGGACCGGTGGTTACTGGTGCTGTCATTTCTATAGGAGACACGATAAGGTGCCTTCAATGCTTGTAGGTAGATAAAGTCATTCTCTGTGAGGGTATCTTATGGGAGACAGCACACAACATCCAAGAATTTAATCATTTTTAGACATAACCAGATCATTTCCAAACTAGTATAAATGACTAAGTTTTGGACAGTTGTCAACTCTTACTGTAGTGACCAGACTATAACAAGAAAAAATTGTCACTGAATTATCTGCAGTGTGCACATTCCTATTAACAACAGAGTAGTCTTTAATCTGCTTGAGTCTAGAAGGGGAGGAATTTTGCACCAGATAGAGACAT
>NW_007729011.1:210712-214743 GCF_000696425.1 Galeopterus variegatus
AGAGTAGTCTTTAATCTGCTTGAGTCTAGAAGGGGAGGAATTTTGCACCAGATAGAGACATTTTATCTAGAAGACACAGAGTCTGACCACTAGAAAGTGAGCAGGATTGGGGCACAAGGAAAGACCATTAGCTTTTCTATATCTTTGTTGAAATATTCTTCAAGAGCGTCCTATTCCTTGGCTCCAATTCTTTGTTACTCAGCAACCTTCTGACAACATATCTATTTCTAAACTACGTAAGTATCCAGTATCTAATACCAGGAAAAGGGTACCCTGAATTTTCTGGAAATGTTTATTCTTCCATTAATAAATCTGTTAGTGTCTGCTTTACCATTTATATTTTGAGAATTTGGTTGTGAACTAGTCCCCAAGACATCTGTTAACTTTTGGCATATTGATAAGTTCAAATTTCTGGGACTGAAAAGTCAGGGGCCAAACTCTGGGCGCTTGAGTCCCCCCAGGCTCTGCGGGAAGCTCTGAGGCCCTGTGTGGCCCACTGCTTGTCTTTCTCTCTGATATCGGTGTTCTTTCCAAAGTCAGCACATTCTAATCATGACCATCCATTGATGAGCATGTGACTTGTAACATCCAAATTTTCTCAGAAACGCACTTTTATCTTTAAAACAGACCTACCAAATTAAACATGCATGAATGAGGTAAGGTCCCCGTATAAATCTCGTAGTTTGAAAGATACCTTTTGATGCTACACATCCTAGCATGCCAGTTTAATTCTTCCACTAACGTCCTCCTATAAAGCTGGGTTCAGTCAACTAACATAGCCTGCCTTCATGTCTCAGTTCTTCCAGGCTTCATAAGGGAAAGGGCTTGTACCTGTGCAATGGTTCAGTATAACGATAGTAGCAATAAAAAATTTCTGAGTGATTATTATGAGTTAGCCAATATGCTGGGTACTTTCATACACATTCAGTTAACTAATTAGCTCTTCACCCCGTGAAACAATTTCCATTTTACAGATGAAGTCATAGAGGCTTTTGATAATAAACTAACTCGTTTAAGTCACATAGTGGAATATTTACAGTTTGAACCTAGGCTTACCTGATTCCAAGATCCATACTCTTTATGGTATGGCCTGCTGTCTCTCTCTAATTTAATAAATGAGTTTTAATAGAGATCTTGTCCTTTGCTAGTATAATTACTTCCTGGTAACAAAAACTCCTACATTGCAAATGACCTAGATGTAAGATGTAATAGTGGGATAGATCTCACCGATTAAGACAATGAAATACAGAATGTAGCATCTAGTAATCGAATTGATTCAGAATTTCGTAATAGAATTCCACTTAACTAAAAGATTTTTGACTATTAATTAACTAAGTCGTGGTTGGGCCGAGTTGATTGTCTGTGGCTTAATTGCTCTAAGGCCCCTCACTTTGGCAGTCCTTTCATAAATACATTTAGTGTTGAGTTCATTATTTGATGTATGTGACGGGCTACTAGATTTACCATTTAGGCTGAATATTCTCAATAGCTTAAGGCCTAATAAAAGAGATAGTAAGATAAATATAATTGTAATGAAATATGTTGTTACAACCATATAAACAAATTGCTATGGGAACCAGAGGTGAGGGGAATGGATCACCTGTGCTTGTGGGAGAGCTTTACCAGTGAGGAGGTATCCTTTGAGTCAGGCCTAAGAAGGATAGATTGGAAGTTTGCTAGGTGAAGAATTGAATAGGGGGAAAGGATTTTCAGGCAGTGGACCCAGGTTCTGCAAAAGTATTGATGTGTAAAAAAATTCTGTAAGTCCATAGAATGAAAAGAAATTTAGTGATTTAGTGTGGTAGTTGTTTTTCTAGTTTTTTTTTTTTTTGTAATTATGAACACATTAGCTAGAGGTTAAATAGACAACTTGTAAGCCAGAGCCAGATCATGACGTTTGACACACTGAAGTGCTTGACTCTCTGTTGCTTACAGATTTTTTTTTTTTGTCAGTGCGTGACTACCAGTCTAAAGGAGGAGACAAGGAGACAGACTTAGGTCCCCCATCATCAAGTAGGCTCTAATTTTAAAGTCTGATTATCCCAGCTTCCCGGACTTTGATTAGCCTCTGTTTCAGGTCATGTTCAATGCATGCAGTGGAAAAAGAATAGACACCTTTTCATTCACACTGAACATTCTTTAGATAAAAGATTGTCAATATGTGGTAATCAGACAAGTGTATGTGCAAACTCTAAAGGGCCTGCAGAAAAGGCAGACTTTTGGGTCCTGGGATTCAGATATTATTGGTATGAGGGTGATGCCAGGACTCTAAGTTTTCAATTCTCTGTGAGGGTATCTTATGGGAGACAGCACACAACATCCAAGAATTTAATCATTTTTAGACATAACCAGATCATTTCCAAACTAGTATAAATGACTAAGTTTTGGACAGTTGTCAACTCTTACTGTAGTGACCAGACTATAACAAGAAAAAATTGTCACTGAATTATCTGCAGTGTGCACATTCCTATTAACAACAGAGTAGTCTTTAATCTGCTTGAGTCTAGAAGGGGAGGAATTTTGCACCAGATAGAGACATACCAACATACTGCAAGATTCTGTTACATTGATCAATTGTAGCTCTTATATAACTCAAACATTCTCTTCACTTTGAGATGAAAGAAACTATAAGAGAAATAGTGATAGAACTAATATAGAGTTATATGACCAGCTTCTAGATCTAGAAGATTAAATACAACGTGAGTTAGGATTAATTCAATTTATGTCTTATTCTTATATACTTTACAGAAAAGGTTACAAAATAGCAGTCCATTTAATTGGAATTTGCCCACAGAAGTGCTTGCTTTTGGCTTATAGTCTAATTTCTAAAACTTTGAATTAATTCCCACATTTAAACACTGAAATATTTTATATAAAACATTGGATTCACACAATGCAATATATAGCTGGAGCCCCAGGATCTCCAGTTCAGCATACACCCCAACCTCAGCCTGCTCCTCCGCCCATTGCCTGGCCTGTAGAAATTGTCCTGTCCTCCTGCAGTAAGGCTGATCCACAACTGACCATTCCTTGCCTGCCCTTTTCATTCTCTGCTCTTTCCTCACTTCTTGTCATGTTCAAGCATTGCCAATTATTGGGTGGTGGTTGGACAGAGACCTCCATTCCTCTGTGTCTTTGTGGATACCTCCAAAATGTCCTTGTCAACCTCATGTTCTTGGTTATCTTCTCAGACCGAATGCAAGTGTCAAATTAACTGTGCAATCTTCCCTGACTCCTCCCAGACCCATTTATGAATTCCTCCTCTATGTTCTTGTTCAAGAACTTTGCAAATTGCTCTTTCACCTCCTATCACATTGTACTATAATCATCTATTTACTTAAACATCTCCACCATTAGATAGACCATGACTTTAATCAGTATTTGACATTTAAAAGAAAAGTTTATGTAGGCTTAATTTAGAAAGGATCATCTTGAACCCATGGTTAACCGGAAGATCTAATAATAAAACAGACCCAATTTTTAAATTATCTTAGTAGTAGAAATTGTGGCATTCTTTCGGAAGAATACATAACTGTTTTGGCTTTACCCAGAAATGTTTAGGCAGAGTGCATCAAGTAGGTGCAGTGTATTCTTTTTTATTCAATTATTGTGATTACACTTCTAAAATGAAATAAATATATCACTGGAGACCTAAAATCCAACTTCATTAAAATTCTTTCTATCAAAATGTACTACAACTATATCTTCTCTGAATGCAATTCGTGATAATTTCTTAGAAGAAAATCTTGTTCCATATTTCACTGTAGCCTTATCTAACATTGAAGTCACATTTAACTCTGAATTCTGTTTAGCCTCTTTTTAGTGAAATATCCTGTTGCCCCCTTCATAATAATACAAATTTCAGCTATTCAGTATCATTTTCAACATTCCACTTCCCTCAAACATCATCTAAAGTTTTTTTTTTTTTCCTGTTCTTGAATATATTTATTAGTTTCTTCCTCTCTTTTTATGGCCAAATGCCATGTAGGTTTTAATTAATTCCTTCTACAATGTTTGCATGCTATAAGTTT
>NW_007729011.1:215632-249749 GCF_000696425.1 Galeopterus variegatus
GGCTGATAGTTCCTTGTCCAGATGGAATTGTGCATATGAATTTATAGAGCATTACAAGCTTGGAAGTCCAGTGTTTGCACCACAATGTTTCACAGATCAAATTACTTTCCTTTGTGAATTGTTGCCAAGATGATAGTTAAACTTTTGAAAATTTATTTTGAAAATAACTTCAACTCCATTAACACTAACTGGTGGAATTAATTTAAAGCATATTTCTGGAAGCTGTTAGGAGACAGAGACAGACCTAAGGAGAAGGAGAAGCCAGGTTAGAGGTAGTAGCACTGTTATAAAGCAACATGGAAAAGGGAAAGGGTCTGTTTAGAGGAAGAGAGGATACAGAAGGGCGACCAGGCTGAAGTGATCTTTCCACTTTTCTTTCTCTGCAATTCTCTCCCTTTTTTGTCCTTTATAGAACATTTACAGTTCAATATCGTATAAGTGCTTGTTTATTGTTTACTATGTCTCTCCTCCACTAGAATGTGAGCTGCAGCAGTGCAGAGAGAATGATAGTTTTATTTTCAAATACATGCCCAGCAGCTGTCACAGTGCCTGGTATAGTAGACATACTCAATAAATATTTGTTCAATACAATAATGAAAAAAATGAAAGACTGAGAAGTTAATGCATTTCCAAGTTCTTGGATTATATAACTCATAAAGATCTGAGCAACCCAAGAAGAAAGGATTTGTGAAGGCAACTCAAAGTCAAGTACAGGGAAGTATGAAAGAGCTGCAAGATGAAAGATGGAGCAGGAGAAGACTCTGGAGATTCTCCATGGAATCAATGACAATCTCCTCTAAAATTCCTTAAAAGATAAAATAATTTGTAACAGATTAACATAGATAAAGAACTCATCAATATCAGTATGTGTGTGTATGAGAGTTTTATTTTATGTGGAAGAGTAAAGGAAGTAAGAGTGGGGTATTTTAATGGTGTTACAAGAGGCATAGTTACGTTGGCCACGTTTTTGAATAAATACGGGATTATTCTCTTGCTCAGAATTATAAAAAGAAGTTTAAAACAGCTTCTGACAACCTCTCCATTCAAGGTAGCAAGGCCATATGGTGTCCAATGGGCTCCTTTAAGCCTTCTACCTGTTGGGCAAAGGATTGGAGTGAATTCCACATAACTTTTTGGTAGGGGATAAAGAATAGGCTATATTGGAAAAAGGAAAATCTCACAAGACAAGATGAGCAACACAGAAATGTACATGGTCCACCAGTCTCTCCTTACTGCACAGGATGATGCATCAAAACCAAGGCCTCCATCAATAAGGGTGTGGGTCTTCCTTCTTAAAGGGTAAACATGAGAACGTAGTCTTATCAAGAGAGGAATAAACAGGCCCTTTGGATTTTGAGTAGGAGCTATTTATAGGAGTCGTCTGGAATGTTCACAGCTCAGTCTCTGAAGACCTTGGGAACTGTGCAATATTGCAGTTGCCTGCGGAAGCAAGCCCCAAACACCTGGGATGCTCGGGCAGGGTGAGTTTCTTTTACTGGGAGCCCATCCTAGCTTCTCAGCTTGGTGGTTGTTTAGGAAACCCAGGCAGAGAAGCACAAGTCATTGGTATCCTAGCTTTGTGCCTCTTGACAAAGTAATTAACTTCGTAAGGCCTCAGCTTCCTTATTTTAAAATCGGAATTATGTGTCTCTCATGGAATTCCTTGGAAGTTTGGGTTTTATTTCAAATGGACTACATGTATTTGTAGCTCAAAATGAACTACAGAAACACTTAGTGGCCACTGAAAAACACAAAATTATACTTTCCTGCTCTTCATGGCTTTTCAGAATTTGCATCCAAATGATAACTCCATTCCAGATATGAGTTAACACTGGGATTTAAGTGGAGAGTGGCAGAATGCAAGAATTCCTTCTGAACTGAAATGTTAGTTGTCGACATGGACCTGAATTTTAGAGAGCAAAATGTCTATTGACCAAGATTTGGAAAATTTTTTATTTACAGTTTTATAGCAAAATAACTTGAGCAAGGGAAAAAAAAAGAGTAGAATGATTGTCTGGGTCATGGCAAAAGGACAATTCCTGAGTTTTCTGGCACATACTAAGAGCGTATTTTTCTGCTTCTCCATAAAATTGGCATGGCACATCTCAGTGTCTGTGTTTTTTTTTTTAATTGGTTATGCATACTCGTAGGGTACAAAGCCATCACCACTTGTGCCCAGGATGTAATGGCCAGGTCAATATTATCAGCATGCCCATTACCACAAATTGCAATTACTCCCTGTGTCCTCCACCCAATTAATCCCCAACCTCGCTCCCCCACCCCTTCTCTTACCCCACTCCACAACTCTAGGTATGCTCTCTCCCTCTGCAAGTCCAACACACCACTACGGTCTTTCTTTCCTTCCTTCTTTCTCTCTTAGCTCCCACTTATGAATGAGGACATGCAGTATTATTCCCTCTATGGCTGACTTATTTCACTCAACATAATTTTCTCCAAGCTCATCCATGTTGCTGCAAATGGCAGAATTTCATTTTTTTTTTTTTATGGCAGAGTAGTATTTCATTGTGTATATATACCACATTTTCCTTGGTATATAAGGAACATTTAAGTTGATGGACATTTAAGTTGGTTCCATATCTTGGATATTGTAAATAGAGCTACGATGAACATGGGAGTGCAGGTGTCCCTTCGACATGATGATCTCCATTCCTCTCGGTCTATACCTAGAACTGGGATTGCTAGATAGTATGGCAGATCTATTTGTAGTTGTTTGAGAAAACTCCATACTGTTTTCCTTAGTGGTTGTACTAATTTACAGTCCCACAAACAGTGTAGGAGCATTCCCTTCTCTCCATATCCTCACCTGCATTTGTTATTCTCTGTCTTTTTGATTACAGCCAGTCTAACTGGGGTGAAATGATTTCTCAATGTGGTTTTAATTTGCTTTTCCCTGATGATTAGTGATGTGGAGCATTTTTTTAAAGTGACCGTTGGCCATTTGTACGTCTTCCTTAAATGTCTATTCAGTTCCTTTGCCCATTTTTTAATTGGGTTATTTTGTTTTTTTACTGTGTAATTGCTTGAGTTCCTTGTGTATTCTGGATATTAATCCCTTGTCAGATGTATAGTTTGCAAATGTTTTCTCTCATTCTGTAGGTTGTCATTTCACTCTGTTGATTGTTTCCTTTGCTGTGCAGCAGCTTTTCAGTTTGATATAGTCCCACTTGTTTATTTTTTCTTTTGTTGCTTGTACTTTTGGGCTCTTGTTCATAAAGTCTGTGCCCAGTGCTACTTCCTGAAGTGTTTCCCCTATATTTTCCCTTAGTAGTTTTGCAGTTTCAGGTCTTATATTCAATTGCTTACATATAACTAAAGCAAGATATTCCACCTGGTGTGAGAGCCTCAGGCCTTTCTGGACCAGTAGATGAGGAGAGGAAGTTTTCAGTGTGGTGTGCAATGAACTTTACAGACCACCTTCTGTGCACCAGGAGCCATGATTTACCCTTTACAGGTATTGTTGCATTGCGTTTTTCACAACAGTTTCCATTGCTCTTCTTTAGTGGTTCAACTATATAAAAATAGATTACTAAAGGGTACTGCATAGCTATCTGAGAAGAAAAAATACCCATTTTTCTTTATGGAGGTAATGGATTATTTTTAAAACTTTCCATGGACTTAAGGACATGAGAAATTTCAGAACTAAGCAGCAGAAATTTTTTAAAAATTACTAAAATTAGCAAATAGATAATAGACTAAATTCTAAAAGGAAGAATAATTGTAAAACAAGGAAAACACCCAGGACAATGGCTACACTGTCTTATTCTGTTGAGAAGACAGGTTTACGGTCTGCAGTAAGGGCCTGGATCGAGCTGTTCCAGAGCAATGTTGGAACTCATCATAAAGGCTAGGAGTTCAGGAGCTGGTGTGATAGATCAAGATTCAATCTTCACTTCCCTATTTTAAAACTTTGTGACTTTAGGAAAGTTACTTAGGTTCTCTGAGTATTTATTTTCTACTTATAAAATGAGAATAATAAAATGCCAACTTCATAGTAAAGATTAATTTGGTTTATACAAAATATTATACCTAGCACAATTCTAGATTCACGAGCCTTGAGTAAGTGGTGTCATTATTATTAAAATTTTCATTGTCTGGGCAATTTTTGAAGGGCAGGCTTCTTGGCACCTAGGATTAGAGTGAATCTTTGGTGCTTAAGATTCCCATACACCACAAGGGGTTGTATATTAACAAACACAACATGCACAAATTCACAGCAAAACACAGATCTCATCTGCATGTTCTTTTGACAATAATAATAATTAACTGCTCATTCTTTACCATTTTTTTCTCCTATGGTAAAGGAAAGACATTAAAGCTTCTGAATGAAACATGAGAGCTACTTTTCTGCACAATAGATTTATAAGTACTCTGAAGTACTGTAATAAGAGTGATAGTAAAATTCCAAATTGTTCACTACCACAAAGCTAAAATACAAAAAACCTATTCAAGTTTATTTTACTCATCTTGTAAGTCTACAAAGATAGTCAAAGTAGAATATCATTGATTTTTATTTCTAAAAGTACTTTCTCTTAAGGCATTATGTTATTGTATCAGGCCAAGTATTTCTTTATATCACTTTATATGAGTTTTGTAAATTAATGAAAATCTTGCTTGGGGGGAAAACATGTCATACAGGATATTGTATGTTACAGAGAAAGAGCTCCAAAACTCATAGGTTCTCCCATTTAGACACCTTAAAGGCTTGGGCTATTTTGAAAGCTTCTTAAGGAGCTGTAAATGCAATTGCCTCTGCAAGTGAGCAGCAGAGTCCCAGAGGGTCGTCCCAGAGATGTTTTTTTTTTTTTCCTTTTTTGCCTTTTTTACTGACAGGTAACGGGATCACAACCCTCGGTGTCGTGCCCGTACTGGGGACCGGCAACGGGATCGCAACCCTCGGTGTTGCGCCCGCACCGCGCTCAGCCAGTGAGCGGGAACCGGTCTCCACATGGGATCTGAACCCTCGGCAGGAGCGCCGCTGGGCTCCCAAGTGGCACACTCTCCAGTGCGCCACCGGGCCGGCCCATCCCAGAGATGTTTGATCCGTAGCTGATGCCACCGGAGGTGTGGCTCAGTCTAATATAAGACATGGAAAGTTTCCAAGACCTAGTATCTGTGGTGTAATTGAAATGCATGGAAGGAGGTGTTAAGGGGGGATTTTTTCCTAAAGTATCACAACAAGAAATTATTGACTTCAGAGTAGACAGGATGATAGTCCCAGAGGATAGAATAAAATGTCTTCTTAGTACAAACAGAGCAGCATTTTGTGTCTATTTAAGACTCCTTAACATTGCAAAATAAGTAGAACATATTCAAGGCACTCTCCGTAGTTCTGGTTCTCAGATATCTGTGTGCATAGGGATCATCTGATAAAAATGCAGATTTCCAGACTAGACACTAATCCTTGTGATTGACATTTTCTGAGGGAAAAGCTAGGTAATTCTGATGCAAACCAAGGCCTAAGAATCGTTACTCCATAGTTTTTGCTACTCAATGTCCCAGCGTACAGAAAAAAGGCAAAAAAAAAAAAAAAAAAAAAAAAAAAAAAAGAGGATGGAGTGGGGGAGAAGAAGGAGTAAAAAAGGAAAATGAGAAAATTATTTTTACAAACCATAAAAATAACCTGTATACTTTCATCCATAGATAAGCCTCATTAACAGTTTTTCGAATAACATTCAAATATGTTATACATATTATACAGCTCCTTTTTGTTTAATCTTATGTCATTTTACACAAAGTAATAAGATCAATAAACAAAATGTGTGTAAAAAAATATTAATCACAGCACTGTCTCCCCCATCTGTCAAGCTTTTCACATTCGAACTTTTAGGTCATTAGTTTTATTATTTAAAAAGCATAACAAACACAATAGCAAACAACATAATTCTGCTATGATGAAATAGTAGCATTAATATTTTGATATATTTTCCATATCACTACAAACATATTTCTTTAACAAATATTTGGATCATACTGTATATATAATTTAGTAGTCTTCTTTTCTTCCTTATAATATAACTTTTTCCTATGCTCTTTAAATACTTAGGTATTTTATCATATGTCATATTCCTTGAAATATTGTTACATATTTTAGTTGTAAATAAATATATACATGTACATGCATTTCCTTAGTACACCCTAGTAGTATGTAATAAGTAACACCTTTTATTTCACTGGTTTATGCTCCACCTGCCAGTGCAGAATCCCACCTTCCTTTTGTTCCTCCTGGCTATTTCTGCATCCTCCTGGCTATATTTCAGGTGTGCTTATCACCAAGTCTGGACTGCTGCCCAGAGACTACTATGACCAATATATGTGAACAAACTGGAAAACCTAGAAGAAATGGATAAATTCCTGGACACACAGCTTACCAGAGTTGAATCATGAAGAGCTAGAAAACCTAAACAGACCAGTAATGAGTAATGAGATTGAAGTAGTAATAAAAAAGTCTCCCCTTAAAGAAAACCCCAGGACCAGATGGCTTTACTACTAAATTCTACCAAATTAGTTTAAGAAAGAACTAATACTGATTCTTCTCAAACTCTTCCAAAAAAATTGAAGAGGAGGGAATACTTCAAACTCATTCTATGAGGCCAACATTACCCTCATACCAAAACTGGAAATAGATATAACAAAAAAATAAAACTACACACATTTCCTAATGAACACAGATGTGAAGATCATCATAAAATACTAGCAAAAATAATCAACAACACATTAAAAAGATCATCCACCATGATCAAATGGGGTTCTTCACAGGGATCCAAGGATGGTTCAACATATGCCAATCAATAAGCGTGATACATCACATCAACAGAATGAAGGGAAAAAAACCCTATATAATCATTGCAATAGATGCACAAAAAACATTTGATAAAATCCAACACCCCTTAATAATAAAAACACTGAACGGATTAGGTATAGATGAGATGAACCCCAACACAGTAAAGGCCATATACAACAAAACCCACAGCCAATATCCTACTGAATGGACAAAATTGGAGACTTTTCCTCTAAGATCTGGAACAAGATAAGGATGCCCACTTTTCCCACTCCTATTTAATGTAGTACTTGAAGTTCTAGCCAGTGCAATAAAGCAAGAGAAAGCAATAAAGGGCATTGAAATCAGAAAGGAAGAAGTAAAAGCATCCCTATTTGCAGATAACATTATCATATATATAGAAAATCCTTAAGACTCCACTAAAAAAATTCTAGAACTAATAAATGAGTTCAGTATGGTGGCAGGATAAAAAATAAGCACAAAAAAATCAGTAGCCTTCCTATATGCCAGTAACAAAATAGCTGAAGAAGAAATCAAGAAAGCAAACCCATTCACAATAGCTACCAAAAGGAATGCAGTACCAAGGAGTAAATTTAACCAAGGAAGTGAAAGACCTCTACAGTAAAAGCTATAAAACATTAGTGAAAAAAATTGAAGAGGACACAAATTGAAAGATATCCATGTTCATGTAATGGGTTGGAAAAATTAACAACATCAAAGTGTCCATATTACCTAAAACAATGAACACATTCAATACATTTCCTATAAAAATACCAATGACATTCTTCACAGAAATAGAAATAATGATCTTAAAATTTGTGTAGAATCACAAAAGACCCCATATAACTAAAGCAATCTTGAACAAAAAGAACAAAGTTGGAGGCATCACACTTCCTGACTTCAAAATATACTATAAAACTGTAGTAACCAGAACGGCATGGCACTGGCATAAAAATAGGCAAATAGACCAATGGAACAGAGAATAGAGAACCCAGAAATAAACCCACACACTTACAGCCAATTGATTTTTGACAAAGGTGCCAGGAATATACAGTAGGGAATGGACAGCCTCTTCAATAAATGGTGCTGGGAAAACTGGATATCCACATGCAGAAAATTGAAACTGGACACCTATCTTTCACCATACACAAAAATCAACTGAAAATGGATTACAGACCTAAATTCAAGACCCAAAGCAATGAAACTGCTAAAGGAAACTTAGGGGAAACACTATACAAAATGAGAGTAGGCAGTACTTTTTTGAACGAGACTATAATGGCACGGGAACTAAGCCAAAATACACAAGTGGGACTACATCAAACTGAAAAGCTTCTGCAGAGCAAGGCATACCATGAACAAAACGAAGAGACAACCTACATAATGGGAGAAAGTGTTTGCAAACTACACATCAGACAAGGGGCTAATATCCAGAATATACAAAGATCTTAAACTACTCAACAGCAAAAGAACAAATAACCCAATTGAAAAATGGGCAAAGGACCTGAATTAGACATTTCTCAAAAGAAGACATACAAATAGCCAACAAGCACATGAAAAAAATATTCAAAATAATTAATAATCAGAGAAACGTAAATTAAAATCACAATGAAATATAATCTCACCCCGGTTAGAATGGCATTCTTAGAAGACAGAAAATAACAAATGCTGGTGAGGATGTGGAGAAAAGGGAACCATTCTTCATGGTTGATGGGAATGTAAATTGGCACAGGCATTGTGGAAAATAGTATGGCTCCTCCTCCAAAAACTAAAAATAGACCTACCTTGCAACTCAACTATCCCCACTATTGGGTATATACCCAAAGGAAATAAAATCAATATATCAAAAAGACACCTGCACTACTATGTATATGACAACACTATTCACAGTAGCCAAGAGATGGAATCAACCAAAATGCCCATCAACAGATGACTGGATTAAAAAAACAAACAAACTGTGGTATATATACACAATAGAATACTATTCAGTTATAAGAAGAGATGATATCCTGTTATTTGCAGCAACATGGATGGAACTGGAAACCATCACGTTAAGTGAAGAGTCAGGCACAGAAAGACAAATACTACATGATCTCACTCACATGTGGAATCCAGAAAAAAAAAAAAAGTGGTTCTCATAAAAGTAGAGAGTAGAATAACAGTTACCAGAGGCTGGGAAAGGGGACTGGGGGAAGAGGAAGTGGTGGACTAATGGGTACAAAACTGTGCTATCTGCCCTAAGTGGATCATTGTGCAGTAGATGCATGTATTGAGATAATACACTGTGCCCCACAGAAATGTACAAGTAAACGTTAAAATTTAAAAATTTTAAAAAGACACATAAATACATTAGGATTGTATTCCATTGCTTAAAAACCTCAAGTAGGTCCCTATAACTTTCAAATATGTTACATCTTTTGAACATATGTCCCACAGTTCTTGCATGTGTTATTCTTTTTTCTTTTTTTTGTTCCAGTTGGAATGTTTCAATTAACCCATCTTCAAATTGACTGATTTTTTCCTTGTCTATACTGAGTCTAATGAAGGAGGCATTATTCATTTGTTATGTTGTTTTTTTTAATTTTTGGCATTTATTTTATTTTTTTCTTATAGATTCCATATTTCTGTTGACATTTTCTATTCTCCCTAGATATTATGCCCATTTTTGCATAGTAGACAAAGTTTCACAAAATTTTTGTACCTTCTTGATTCATACTACATACTAAAGTTGCACCAAATTATGTCATGCTACTTGTAAAAACTCTTTTTAATTTATGTTTACTGAAATTCTTATCTTTTAGTACCAAGCTCAAATATTACTCAGTGAAGGCTTTCTGGTTTGATTTCACCACTCCTTGGTATAATGAATGGCTCTTTCTGTGTTTTGCCAGAATACTTTGTATTTACCTTTATATACATATCAGCATTATACTGTATTATATCTATTGCTATTTTATTATATTATTATACCTATTATGTTATATTGTTATTATATCTATTTTTAGGTGTCTATCTCTTTTATAAGACTACAAATTCTCAAGAATAGGAAATGCATTTTATCCATATTTACAATTCCAGGCACATAGTAAGTGCTTTACCATGTACACTGTGTGTCTTATTCCTAAAATCATGTGAAAAGTTTAGAAAAAAAAATAAGCAAAAAAAAAAGAGTGATAAATTATAAAGACACACAGAATCTGAACAAGTGGAAATACATATAAAATTAAAAACTTAAAGTCACATAAAATAAATGCCCCACTTTGTTTTAGCTCTCGTATAAGAGTGAGAACATGTGATATTTATCTTTTTGTGCCTGACTTATTTTACTTGACATAATGTCTTCCAGATTCATCCAGCTACTGTAGTTTCTCATCATTATGCTTTCTTTTTTCCTTGTCCTCACTCTCAGACACACAACACATTCCTCTTACTTCTTAATGCAGAGACATTTGACCATCTCGTCTGTGGCTTTGGCTCTTGTAGACTCCATGGCCTCCGGTTCTTATCTGCTTCTATCAGAGGCTTATTGATATATTTTTCTAAGAGAAATTTTGATGAAGGTTAGTATAATACATTTCTCATTACTGTTTAAACAGCAAACACATCACCAAATCCTGCTTATGACCTTCTTTCAAAAATGTTCAACTCCCTTCCTGTTTTGTTTTGCTCTGAAGGATCCATTTTATTTGAAGCATTAAAACTGTTTGCCAAATAAGAACTTTGTTATAGTTAACATCTGTGATGAGATTTTGGAATAAAAATGTTTCAGTTCAATGAAAGCAGATTCATCCAGCTACTGTAGTTTCTCATCATTATGCTTTCTTTTTTCCTTGTCCTCACTCGCAGACACACAACACATTCCTCTTACTTCTTAATGCAGAGACATTTGACCATCTCATCTGTGGCTTTGGCTCTTGTAGACTCCATGGCCTCCGGTTCTTATCTGCTTCTATCAGAGGCTTATTGATGTATTTTTCTAAGAGAAATTTTGATGAAGGTTAGTATAATACATTTCTCATTACTGTTTAAACAGCAAACACATCACCAAATCCTGCTTATGACCTTCTTTCAAAAATGTTCAACTCCCTTGCTGTTTTGTTTTGCTCTGAAGGATCCATTTTATTTGAAGCATTAAAACTGCTTGCAAAATAAGAACTTTGTTATAGTTAACATCTCTGATGAGATTTTGTAATAAAAATGTTTCAGTTCAATGAAAATTACATCGCAGAACATTTTCTGAGGCAAATTTTGTGATGTGGCTACTGAATCTCAACATCTTTCTTACTGTCACTCCTTTAAAGAGATGGAAATCTAAATATTTTCCCAGCCTTCTTAGCAGCTGAGATGTCATGGAAACATAATTCTGGCCAATAAGATGTTGCATTAGTTTGGTAGGGCTTCCATAAGGCCAGAGAGAAGTGTCTTAAACAACAGAAATTTATTTTCTCACAGTTCTGGAGGCTAGAAGTCCAAGGTCAAGATATTGGCAAGGTTGGTTTCATTCTGAGGTCTCTCTCCTTGGTTTGCAGAAGACTGCCTTTTTAGTGTATCTTTGCATGGTTTTTTCTCTGTGCACACATATTCCTGGTTTCTCCTTTGTGTGTCAAATTTCTTCTTATAAGGATACAAATCAGATTGGATTAAGGTCCACTCATATGACCTTATTTAGCCTTAATTACCTCTTTACTTCCTTCCTTCCTTCCTTCCTTTCTTCCTTCCTTCCTTCCTCCCTTCCTCTCTTCCTTCCTTCCTTCCTTCCTTTTCTTACTTGAATGCCTTTCAGCTTTCAAAAACATTTCCTGGCTCCATGGTAGTTATCGGGAATACTGAGAGCTATGTTATCACAAGGAGAAGCACGTAACATAAGCTGGGGGTCAGGAAAGGGTTCTAGAAAGACATAGAAACTGTTCTGAAACTTGAAGATCACACAGAAGCTAGCCGTGGGAAGAAGTGGGGGAGATACACCGACCACGTGCAGAGACAGAGAGGGCAGAGCATGTTATGCTTTGAAAACACTACAGATATCTAAGCACGCCAAGAAAATATAGGGTGGAGGGTGGGGACAGTCGAGGGTGGAGCAAAATCACTCTGGGAGGGATTCGTGCTGAAGAGTATGGTTTTAAACTAAAAGTATTAGACCCACTATATAGTTTGTTACTCAAACTAAGAAAGTTTTAAGAGTGCAAGTTGGTGCTATTAGTAACTACTCTGTGACAAAAGGCAGAAACTGATTGTGTCCTGGGCCAACCAGGATTTATATGTACTTTAAGGATTAGGCTGCATTAAAGGTTTTAAGGAGAGATGTGGCATCATGAGAAGTGTCTTTTGGGAGAAACCAGTGAGGATCCTATTAGAATAATCAATTGGGCAGATTCTGAGGCCGTGGGTGAAGCCAGCAGCAGCAGGACTGGGTACAAAACACTAGATCTGAAAAATATACAGCAAACAATATTAACAGGGGTAGATGTGGAGAGTGAAGAAGTGTCCATATCTCCTAGGTCACTCGTGCAAGCAGCAATCCCAAATTCTTGATCATTCATAATAATTGTTTGATATCCATATCCACTGCAAGTAGAACGATTTTTAAATTATAAATCATATCATTTTCTTGCTGAAAATTCCTAAAGGACTTCTCACGGCTTTTAGAATAAAACCCAAACTCTATATGGTTCAAAGGGCTCTGAGTGGTCTAGTGACTGCCTGTCTCTCAGCTAAACTTGGTGTCTTCCTTCCCTTGTTCCCTCAGCTCTGGGCACTCTAGCCTCAGTTCTGTGTCATAAATACTCCAAATTCCTTACAACCTTGGTCATTTTTCATCTACTGTTCACCCTGCCTGGACTCCCTTCAGTAGGCCCTTCATGGGGCTGGTTTATTGCATACAGTCTCCATAATGCAACCTCTCTGTAGAGATGTTGTCAGCAAACACTCATCAACAGTGGACATGCCCAACTTTCCACCTGACATTAGGTGTATGTCAATGAAGAACTTATGTGAGTGGATATAGGGGTCACCAAATTTGGGACTGTTCGTGTTGTCAGCAAACACTCATCAACAGTGGACATGCCCAACTTTCCACCTGACATTAGGTGTACGTCAATGAAGAACTTATGTGAGTGGATATAGGGGTCACCAAATTTGGGACTGTTCATAAGTCAATGGTTCACCATCTAGTCCTCAGAAAGCACCAAATCGATCCTTAAATTGTAAGGAATGGAAACCTCCAGGGTCCTCCTCTTGGAATTAAAACTGAAAGAGCTCGCCTTGGCCTTTATGAACCTACATGGTCTCGTCGGGCCCTTGGCTCCCTCTCTGACCTCATGTCCTGCAATTTTTGCCCTCATTCAGTCTTCTCCAGACCCTCTGGCTTCATTACTGTTCATCAAATACTGCAAACATACTCCTACTCCAGGGACTTTGCACTTGTTCCTTCTGTCTGGAAAGGTCATTGCCTACTTATTATGTGGCTTGCTTTCTCCCATCGTGCAGGTCTCTTCTCAAATGCTGCCTCCTCTGAGACACTTCCCTAGAACAATCTATCCACAGAGCGACTCCCTCCAGTCACTCTTTTCTCTAACGATACTTTATAATTTCATAGCACTTATCACTATCTGATATTATATAGATATGTGTTTGTTGTTACCCCCTAATAGGTTGTAAATCCTATTAATGCCGGGATGTTGTCTGTTTTGTATAGTGTTTATTACCCAGTGATTATAACATTGAATAGCACATAGTAGGTGACTAATAAATATTTGTTGAACAAATAAGTGAACAAATAGATTGACCCATGGATTCTCCACAAAGTGTCTTCTTAGGCCAGGCTTTGATTGGGAGAAGGTTAAAATTTATGTAAAGGGTTTCAAAGCTAGATGACACTAAGCGAAATCATTGGTTTACTAGCCTTCCTTCAAACAGGTAATTTAGTAGTAAGAGTCATGTTTAAAGAAAAGCAAGTGAGGCTCCAGTTGATAAACTTACTTATCTAATGACACATATCTTGTTATTGTCACAGCTGGTAAGAAATCTCAGTTTCTTGTCTTTTTGCAGGAAAAAACCCACCCACATTACAGTGCATTTTCTAGGTGGCAATCTGTGTTAAGAGATTTATTCAGTAAAAACATCCTGTGGATAGATATGTGGCTAAGAGAGGAAAAGTAACTAGCCCAGACTCACATAGCTAGTAAATAGCAGAGTTAGAATTTAGTCTACCAGGAAGCAGAGTTGGAAGCAGATCTATCTAGCTTCTCAGCCTAGCAACATCTAAATGAGCATCTGTTACAAGAGGTACTTAATCTCGGCCCCTAATATACTTGGTACTGTCACCCATCTCAGTGGCAGTACCTGAGTCAGATTTTTAAGATCTAGTACAAAGTTAACATATTATCCCCCAAATATAAAGTGATGAAATAATGATTATGTAAGGGAAGAAGTGAGTGTTGGGATCTACAAGAAAGGAAGATCAGGATAGCTTCTATACACAAATACACGTGTTCTTATTCAAATACTATAAATATCCTGACATAATCAGGATATTGTATTAATAAACTGCAATTAAATAAACACTTGGTTCATTTATTCAGCAAATGTTTACTGAGTGTTTCATGTGCATGCCAGATGACTAAGCAATGTGAAAAGCACAGAGGAACATAGACACAGTATTTTCTCTCTAGGAATTTCTGATCTAATTGGGAAGACAAAATATGTGCAGGTCAAATTTAAATATAAATTTGTGATGAAAAAGAGGAGACTTCCAAGAAAACACACCGATATCTCATTTAAGTTAATTGTTTACATTTTTCTCATGGTAAACCTTTTTATAGAACGTCACACAGGCATCACCTGGACTGATTGGAAACTTATATTTACTCCATTTTATAAGCCTGTCTTTTAGGTGGCCACACTCATGTGATGGTTAACAAACAAAAATAAATGACAAGAAAAGTTGAATAATTCATAAACCATTTTTTTTTTCCATTTATTCAAGCATCTACTGTGTTTCAGGGCCAGACTAGATGCTGGGGATCCGGGGAGAATAAAACAGACATTGTCTCTGCCTGAAGGATTTTCAGTCCATGAGAAGATAGAGTCATAAACTGTAGTGTTCCAAGACTCATATCCATTAAGATAAAAATCAGTAAGGTGCATGGAGGGGCAATAAAACATGTGGATGTGCTGGATTCAGATGGCCAGAGTTCATGCCATAGTACTACCACCTGTGTGGTATTGAGCTAATTTTGTAATCTCCATGAATTTCAGTTTTTAATTTGTAAAATGAAGGTAATAGATACTGCCTCCTAGGATTATTGTATACTAAATAAATTAATATGTATAAAGTTCTTGGCAATAAGAAGATACCTCATTAGATATTCTGGAAAGTTTTCCTATAGGAACTTGCCCTCTGTCTGAGCAATGACTCAAGGAAGAGTAATGAGCATCGTGAAAGAGAAGTCATGAAAGAGATGCTCAGGGAAATGTGAGCATTTTGAAGGACCTAGACCTCTGGTCCTCTGGTCAAAGACGGGGGTGTCATTTGGGAGGTAGAAGAGGTTGGAAGACAGACGCAGGCTGGATAATGAACAGCCCCGTGTAACATGGAAAGTGGTTTGCATTTGATAACAGACTACAGTGTATAAAAGGGGAATTTTAATCAGAGATCTCACATGAACAAATTAGACTTAGCAGTGAAGAAATATACTGGAAAGGGAAGCTGAAACTGGCAGTCAGAAAAGCAGATAAAAGATGGTTGTAATTGTTTGCCTAATAAATGGTAATGTCCTGATAAGGCTTTAGCTGTGGGGTTGGTGAGAAAGGCCCGATACTGGGAGAGTTTAGAAGTTAAAATATATAGAATGTAGTGATTTATTCAGTTTGTGGGGTGCTTAAAAAGAAAACGTCTAGGCTTACTCACAAAAATGTCTACAAAATGAAAAAAATGATTCTTCCAGATAAGTTAAGTGACGACAATTCCAATTACTGCTGCAATCTGTTTTCACCGTACTTACCCCTTGGATGGATAAGTTTTCCTCACTGATCAAGCACTTACCTGATAGAAGATAGGCCAGCACATTATTGATTCCTAAAGGGCCATAGTTAATTCTATGCTTAACCATTCATGAAAACTAGTGCTTTTGCTATAAAAATAAAACAAATTTTAATCATCAATTACTATAATACAGAAAGTTAGAGCTAGTTGAAGAGATAAGTGTCTCAAGAATGAATTTCAAGTTTATTTCTAGTTCCAGAATTTCAAAGCTTTGAAGGCTATTCATTAATAGATTTCATTTCCAATGCAACCACTATTTTGGATTTTAATCATGCAATTCCATCAGTTCTATAGGGGAAGTTTGCTACTCTATGGTTTACAGTTACTATATGCCTTTTGATGCAGACTACAAAACAAACCACATAGATGCAGCTTTTTATGACTTTCCAAACCTTAACTTCCTGCTGGGGAAGCCTAGAACAGTCAAATAAAAGGGGTAGTTTGTGATTATGTAGCACCATGCTCCAACCAACTGAGCTAATCAGCCAGCTGGATTGAAGAATTTTAAATATACCCAGGCTAGTCTTCTTCCACGTCTATTTGCTCTACTGGTTAGATTTCTCACATACTGCACTCACTCACTCATCCAAGGAGACAATCATTTAGAGCCAGTGAGCATTTCTTTGTGATTTAGGAATGAAGGGCAAGTTGTAGCTTCCCTTTAGATTAGGCATTGCAAAACAAAATTAAACGTCACTCTCTTGCAAAGTTCACTTTAATTTTTCTTCTATTGGCTAAATATGGTTTACGTGGTGTAAACTTTTTATATATACACATGACTATAAAATGCTAAATGAACACATGCATTATTTAACAGTATATTGCATTCCAAGATGCCAGTGTTAACCAGATACATCTGGAATTTCCCTGATACTAGTTAATAACTATCAAAAGTTATAATTACCACCAGGAAAACAATGCTGAATATTTGATAGTGTCATAGAAAGAAATACCCAAACCTTTTTGTTTCAGTCTCTCTTCAGAGCAACGTAACTACTTATTATGATATATGATATTTTATATTGCAGTAAGGGCAAATAAGGAGATGATTAAATAAGAAATTATGAAATATTTGAGGGTATATTATACATAGTTTTTGGGTAAAATGTTTACTTCTTTGAACCAAGCTTAAGACTTTCCAATTTCAACTCCAATTCCATTTTATACTCCAGAGAAACAATTTAAGGGAAGTACTCTAAAATATTAATTCTGAAGTTTTACACATTTTGGAAGCATAAAAATGATAGAGTTTGGATTTGAATCAGTTTTCAGTCTAAATTTCAATATTCTACTATAGGAGTAACCATAAACAATCATTAGTGCATGTGAGTATAAGCCGTATCTCTCACGGCCTTTCAAGCCTAGATCGTTCCCTTTCGCTAAAATGACAAAACTGCCATCAAGGCCAAGCAATCATAATGTTAGTGTGTGCCATAGACTTTCTTTGGCGGATCATTAAATTCTTTGGCTCATAAGCAAACTTTGGCAGGCCATTGACTTGTTTTATGTATCTTTGCTTTGGGATTCTACTCCTCTACAAAATGTCAATACAGCTCACTCATAAGGGTTCCCAAAGTACAACTTCTGATCTGCAAAATGCTCTGAAATGGTAAGAAAAAGAGAAAATCATTACAAATAATAGCTGAAAATGAAAATAACATACTAAAATGAACAAGAAAAAGAATGTATACATATATGTGAGACAAAGCCTTGCTAAACAGACTGCACTGTAAGTTATATAATAACCTCCAGTGTTATGGTAAGGTGAAAATTAGTTGTTAATAAGACTAATTTTTGATAAGACTATCCATCATATTATAAATAATGAACAACCGTATTGATTCATATTTATGTCTAAAAGAGGTCGGGAAGGGATGAATAGGAATTATTTCAGCTCATAATGGTATATGCTTTTAATTTTTTATTTTGGATCATAACTTTTACCTATAGAAAATGTTAAGAGAGGGCATATTGATGTGGCTGAAAATACGGTTCTTTAAAAATAGCAATCTCAAGGTGTAAAGCTTCAGTTAACTTTATCATCAAAGAATGTGTACAACAGACATTACCTCATCTCCGAACCTTGCCCTGTTCCATGTTCTTTCCCTCTATTTTGGTCACTCCTAAACCCTGGCTGTGAAGGGAAGAATATAATGAGGTTCAAGGATGGAAAATTTGCCTGTATTGTACATTTCCTAATAATTATTAAAAGGCAAAAATTTTGCTGTTTGTACACTTATTAAATCATATTTACATATGTTTCTCTAATATAGTAAGTGGATGAAGTCTTCTACGCACCAGACACCAAAGACAAAAAAGTAGAGGGGTAGATGGATCAATTTGGCTCCATACAAGTAAAATAAATTTTAAAAAAGTAGAAATAAACCAAAAAACATCAATAACAAAAATCTATCTGTATTAGTCTGTTTCTGCTGCTTATAACAAAATACATGGAACTGGGTGATTTATAAAGAAACAATTTATTGCTCACAGTTTCTGAGGCTGGGAAGTCTGAAGTCCAGGGAACACAGCTGGTGAAAGTCTTGGTGGTGGCAACAGTGATGGGAGGGTCTCACATTGTGAAAATAGCTGAGCAGAGAGGGCACGAGTAACCGCTCATTCACTCTCTTTTAAAGCCCTCAGGGCCACGCCCCTGGCCACCATTACTAATCCACTCACTACTGCACGGTCCTACAGTCCAATCACCTCTTCAAGGCTCCACCTTTCAGTTACCATAATAGGATTTCCCATCCTTTTGTCAGTCACAGTGGGGGCTAAGTTTCTAATACATAAAACTCTGGGGGCACAGTACAAGCTTCAGTGAGTTTTTTTTTGGGGGGGACATAATTCAATCCACTACAGTATCCGAAGAATAACTTCACCAAAAAAAAAAAAAAAAAAGTCACAAGGTGTATCACATACTAAAGACTTTTTTTAAATAAATCAAGAGCTATCATTTATTAATAAAAGAAAATGGAATGCAGAATAATTAACAATGATATGTCATTTTTCCCCAGTAGACTAGTGAATGCTGGATTGCTGGCTAATGCCAAGTGTTGGTGTGGAAGTGAGGGTGCAAACACAGACTGATGTAGCTTTTCTATGGAGAAATCTGGTGGTATCGAATAAAATTCAATATATACATACCCTACAATCTGGGAGTGTCCCTCCTGGGTAGATATTACAAACAAATACACAGATCTGTAAAGGGTCAAGTTCAAGATGTTCATGGCAACATCATTGGGACAGAAAGAAGTGGAAGCAATCTGAAGAAGTCAGTAATGTACTGGGTACAGACCAGAGAGTTCTAGCAGCAATGAGGAGCAATAGACTTAATATACACAAAACACCATGGATAGATCTGAAGAAAAGAGACCTATGCATAATGTGTGCATATACATACATATACATATATGCATATACTTATATATATATTTATATATATGCATATATATGCATGTATGTATATGTAATAAATGATATAGAAAGAAACCTATAATACTATAGTATCCATATAAATTATATATGCATATATATATATACACACATACATTACAAAACTGTAAGGAATATTTTATAAAATATGTATGTTAAAGGATCTATTAAACAGTTTAAAATGGTTTCTGGGGTGGGTGTGGACAGAAATAAGAAAAGAAATAAAAGAAAATGCATAAATTACAATGCTAGGGTCTTGTCTGACCATTGATTAAACTGTGCCTCCAACTATGATTGACCCAACCTTCTGCACCTAAGAGCTGGAAAAAAATATGAATAAAATAGAAAGTGTTTTATGACAGCTAATGAAAGAAATGTATATAATTAATGAAAATATAAAGAGCCAGAGTCCATTGAACAGAGACAGATATAGACCAGCTGACCACACAATAAACCTATAACATAAGGTACTTACCTGTGAGACAGTTGCTTTCTTATTTACCACAGGAGGCATATGAAAAACTGTTGAATTTACAATGCAACCACAATTCCCAATCCCCTTCTTTTTTACTTGTTACCCATAATAGAGGTTGGAAAATATTATATAGTTGCATTTCCAGCCTCCTCTGCAGTTAGAGTTGCCAATTTGAACAATTTCTGACCAATAAAATGTAAAGACAACTCCAGAAAAGCCTTTGTTTTCTTGATAGAATACAAATGAAAATTCTAGCTTTACGCATTCCCTTTTTTCCTGCTTTGATGGTAGATGTGATTGTTAGAATTGTGATGCTATTTTATCACTGAGAAGCAACACGCACGGAAAGGGAAAGCTAACAGCTGATAACAGGAAAGCAAAACACACAAAGAGCCTGAGTCTTTGATGACATCACTGAGTTCCTGAACAAACACCAGCAACAGTCCACTTCCAGATTTCTTGTTATCTGAGGAAACCAAATCCCTATTTATTTAAGTCATAGTCAGATATTCTGTTAATTCCCAACAGAATCTAAACAGGAGACTTGGAAATATCTAACATATAAAATATTAAGGGACGGGTGACCCCAAGTCAGAAAAAATGTCAGAAATGAAGAGAGGATTTTCTGGGAATTAAGCATGTCTGCTACCTCAAGTCATTCCTGTATTATATTTTTTTAATCAATAACAAGTTTGCCCAAGTCAGAAAAAATGTCAGAAATGAAGAGAGGATTTTCTGGGAATTAAGCATGTCTGCTTCCTCAAGTCATTCCTGTATTATATTTTTTAATCAATAACAAGTTTTACCTCAAGTCATTCCTGTATTATATTTTTTTAATCAATAACAAGTTTGGATTAAATGGCTGTATTAAAAGATGGTTACATTTTTCATTGGAACTATTGGCAGATATTAAAATAAAAGGTAACATAAACAAAGGGTAAATAAAAATATATATCTAAAGAAGAATTACTTTAGGAATAATTTAGATAACTCCCTTTGGATTGAGAGAAATTAAAGAAAATGTAGATTCATGACAAAAATTTCAAATGAAGAGATACACAGAGAGCAAGAAAGAGGTTTTGGAACACAAATACGCAAGAAGTAGACGGAAATAAGCCAGCAAAATTCAAAGGAAATGAAGGTTAAGAATAAAATCATTACCAATGTAAAAGATTATGTAGAAACAGCCCAAAGCAGAACTAAAAGAAGCCAAATACCAGTCATGAACATTGGAGACGGGTTTGAAAGAAACGATCACTCAAGATAATATGCAAACAACCAAAAATACCAACATGATTAGATTCTGGATAGAAAGCAGAAAGTGGTCTTATGGGAGAAAGAGAAGAATTGGCTAGATTAGAGCATCAGGGAAATTTCTGGAGTGATGGGAGTATTCTACATCTTATTTTATGTGATGGTTACATGGGTATATACATTTGTCAACAGTAAACATACTGAAGACCTAAGATCTGTGAATTTAACAATATGTTAATTAGATGTCGATTTGAAAATATGCTGAAGTGATTAGAGAAAATGATAGATATGAATGATAGAAAAAGGAGATCCAACATTTACAGAATTTGGCCACTGAATTATAGTGGAGCACAAGACAAAATATTTGGCAATCTGTAGAAAAAAAGTTTTTTATGATAAAAGAAAATCAGAATCTCTATGAGGAAAGAATACACTTTGTTCTAAAGATGCTCAACTCCAAATTACTAAGACAGGGATATATAGCCTGGTGAATGTATTTAATATGGATAAAAGGAAAATTCTCTGATGGTCTAAAAACACTCTCTCTCTTGAAAATTAAACAAATACTTCCTCANCCCAAGTCAGAAAAAATGTCAGAAATGAAGAGAGGATTTTCTGGGAATTAAGCATGTCTGCTTCCTCAAGTCATTCCTGTATTATATTTTTTAATCAATAACAAGTTTTGATTAAATGGCTGTATTAAAAGATGGTTACATTTTTCATTGGAACTATTGGCAGATATTAAAATAAAAGGTAACATAAACAAAGGGTAAATAAAAATATATATCTAAAGAAGAATTACTTTAGGAATAATTTAGATAACTCCCTTTGGATTGAGAGAAATTAAAGAAAATGTAGATTCATGACAAAAATTTCAAATGAAGAGATACACAGAGAGCAAGAAAGAGGTTTTGGAACACAAATACGCAAGAAGTAGACGGAAATAAGCCAGCAAAATTCAAAGGAAATGAAGGTTAAGAATAAAATCATTACCAATGTAAAAGATTATGTAGAAACAGCCCAAAGCAGAACTAAAAGAAGCCAAATACCAGTCATGAACATTGGAGACGGGTTTGAAAGAAACGATCACTCAAGATAATATGCAAACAACCAAAAATACCAACATGATTAGATTCTGGATAGAAAGCAGAAAGTGGTCTTATGGGAGAAAGAGAAGAATTGGCTAGATTAGAGCATCAGGGAAATTTCTGGAGTGATGGGAGTATTCTACATCTTATTTTATGTGATGGTTACATGGGTATATACATTTGTCAACAGTAAACATACTGAAGACCTAAGATCTGTGAATTTAACAATATGTTAATTAGATGTCGATTTGAAAATATGCTGAAGTGATTAGAGAAAATGATAGATATGAATGATAGAAAAAGGAGATCCAACATTTACAGAATTTGGCCACTGAATTATAGTGGAGCACAAGACAAAATATTTGGCAATCTGTAGAAAAAAGTTTTTTATGATAAAAAGAAAATCAGAATCTCTATGAGGAAAGAATACACTTTGTTCTAAAGATGCTGAACCCCAAATTACTAAGACAGGGATATACAGCCTGGTGAATGTATTTAATATGGATAAAACGAAAATTCTCTGATGGTCTAAAAACACTCTCTCTCTTGAAAATTAAACAAATACTTCCTCAAAAAATAAATTTAGATTCAAATAAGCAGTTAAAATCAAAACCGAAAAAACATCTAGGAAAATAATTTTAAAAAGCATACTCTATGTTGATGCATATGAGGTATTGCTAAAACTGCAGTGAGAAAATTTCATCACATCCAACATTTTACTAAGAGAAGAAACAATTAGAACACATTTAACTTAAAGAGTATAATAAAATAAATAAACAGATTTATAGATGAACAAACAAACAAGCAAAACCAAGGAAAGCAAAATGATCCAATGAAATTAAAAACAGGAATTATTATCAGGAAACCAATTAACCACTAACAAATGAAAACCTTTAGCAAAATCAAAAAGTAAAGTTAGAAACATTATTAAAATAATACAAAAACCCCAGACAAACTATTTACTCTAATCAAGAAAAAATAAATTACCAATTAAATATAGAGATGAAAATATAAAAATAGTTACATATATAGAGGAAACATTTGAAATAGTTGTTTGAGAAGACTTCCCTAAATCTATAAAAAAGCCCATTTCCAATAGCTACCAAAAAATGAAATACCTAAGAATAAATTTAACCAAGGAGGTGAAAGACAACCCCCAGAACAGGAGAAAATATCTGCAAACTGCGTTGGAAGGGGATTGATATCCAGCATATACACGGAACTCAAACTACTCAACAGTAAAAAAAAAAAAAAAAAAACTGATTTAAAAATGGGCAAAGGAGCTGAATAGAAGTTTTTTGAAGGAAGACATACAAGTGGCCAACAGGTATATGAAAAAAAGCTCAACGTCACTAATCATCAGGAAAATGCAAATTAAAATCACATTGAGATATCATTTCACCCCAGTTGGACTGGCTATTATCAAAAAGGGAGAATAACAAATGCCAGCATGGATGCAAAGAAAGGGGAATGTTTCTACACAGTTGGTGGGATTGTAAATTAATACCGTCATTATAGAAAGGAGCACGGAGGTTTCTTAAACAAGTACAGATAGAACTACCACATGAGCCAACAATCCCACTTCTGGGTATAATCCAACGAGATGAAAATCGTCATGTTGAAGGGATACCTGCACTCCCATGTTCACTGCAGCTCTAGTTACAATAGCCAAGAGTTGGAACCAACCTAAATGTCCATCGACGGATGACTTGACGAGGCAAATGTGGTTTATATACACAAGGGAGTACTACCCTGCAATAAAAAAGAATGAAATTCTGCCATTTGTAATAACGTGGATGAACTTGGAGAAAAATATGTTAAATGAAATAAACCAGGCACTGAAAGAGAAATACCATGTTCTCACTCTTACGTGAGCTCCTTTGCCCATTTTAAAATCAGATAGTTTGTGGGGTTTTTTTTTTAAGTTGTTTGAGTTCCTCTGGATATTAATCCATTGTCAGTTGTTTGCAAATATTTTCAGCCATTCTATAGGTTGTCTTTTCATTCTATTGACTGTTTCCTTTGCTGTTCAGGAGCTTTTTAGTTTAATAAAATCCCACTTGCTTATTTTTCCTTTTGTTTCCTGTGCTTTTGGGGTCTTATTCATAAAGTCTTTGCCCAGTCCTACATCCTGAAATGTTTCCCCTATGTTTTCTTCTAAGATTTTTATAGTTTCAGACCTTATATTTAAGTCTCTAATCCATTTTGAGTTGATTTTGGTATATGGCAAGAGGTAGGAGTCTAGTTTTATTCTACATGTGGTTATCAAATTTTCCCATCACTATTTATTGAAGAGGCCATCCTTCCCCCAATGCATGTTCTTGGTGACTTCGTTGAAGATCAGTTGGCTGTCAGTACATGGATTGATTTCTGGGTTTTCTATTGTGTTCCATTGGTCCATATGTCTGTTTTTATGCCAGTACCATGTTGTTTTGTTTACTATATCTTTGTAGTATAATTTGAAGTCAGGTAGTGTAATGCCTCCTGCTTTACTCTTTTGCTCAGGATTGCTTTGGCTATTCAGGGTCTTTTGATGTTCAATATGAATGTTAGGACTGTTTTTTCTATTTCTGCAATAATGTTATTGGTATTTTGATGGGGATTGCATTGAATCTGTAGATTGCTTTATGTAGTAGGGATATTTTCACAATGTTAATTCTTCCAGTCCATGAACATGGAATGTCTTTCCATCTTTTTGTGTTCTCTTTAGCTTCAGCAGTGATTTGTAGTTCTCATTGTAGAGATCTTTCACCTTCTTGGTTAATTTTATTCCCATGTATTTTATTTTTTTTTTGGTAGCTATTATAAATGGTCTTGCTTTCTTGATTTCTTTTTCTGCCAGTTTATTGTTAATGTAAATAGATGCTACTGACTTTTGTTTATTGATATGTATCCTGCAATTTTACTGAATTCATTTATCTGTTCTAGCTTTTTGGTAGAGTCTTTAGGGTTTTTTTTATCTATAGGATCACGTCATCTACAAACATGAACAATTTGACTTCATGTTTTTCAATTTGAATGCCCTTTGTTTCTTTCTTTTTACTGATTGCCCCAGTTAGTACTTCTAATCCTGTGTTAAATTGGAGTGGTGAGAGTGGGCATCCTTGTCTTGTTCCTGTTCTTAAAGGAAAAGCTTTTAACTTTTCCCCATTCGGGATGATATTGGTGGTGGTTTTGTCATATGTGACTTTTATTGTGTTGAGATACTTTCTTTATGTACCTTATTTGTTGAGAGTCTTTATCATGAAGGGATTATGAATTTTGTCAAGTGCTTTTTCTGTATCAGTTGAGATGATCATATGGTTTTTGTCCTTTATTTTGTTGATGTGGTATATCACATTTATTGATTTGTGCATGTTGAACCATCCTTGCATCCCTGGGATGAATCTCAGTAGATCATGATGTAGAATCTTTTTGATATGCTGTTGTATTCAGTTTGCTAGTATTTTGTTGAGAATTTTTGCATTTATGTTCATCAAGGATGTTGGCCTGTAGTTTTCTTTTTTGGTTGCAGTTTTGTTTGGTTTTAATATCAGGGTGATCCTGGCCACATAGGATGTGTTTGTGAGAATGGCCTCTGTTACAATTTTTTGGAATAGTTTGCAAGGATTGCTATTAATTTTTCTTTAAAGGTTTGGTATAATTCAGCCATGAAGCCATTCAGTCCTGGGCTTTTATTTGTTAGAGGACTGCTGATTACTGCTTCAATTTTCTTGCTTGTTATTGGTTTGTTCAGGTGTTCTATTTCTTCTTAGTTCAGTCTTGGCTGCTTGAGTGTGTCCAGAAATTGATCCCTTATCTGCAGGTTTTCAAATTTGTTGGTGTAAAGTTGTTCATAATAGTCTCTAATGATTCTTTACATTTCTGTGGTATTGGTTGTAATGTCTTCTTTTTCGTGTCTGATATTTGTTATATGGGTCTTCTGGTTTTTTTTTTTTTAGACTAATGGCTTTTTAATTTTTTTTTTTTCGGTTTTGATTTTTTTTTTATGGGGTTTTTGGTTTTTTTTTTTTTAGACTAATGGCTTTTTAATTTTTTTTTTTTCGGTTTTGATTTTTTTTTTATGGGGTTTTTGGTTTTTTTTTTTTTAGACTAATGGCTTGTAAATTTTGTTTATCTTCTCAAAAAACAACTTTATGTTTCATTAATCTTTTGTATCATTTTTTTGTCTCTATTAGTTATTATTTGTCTCTGTTATTTTATTTAGTTCTGCTTTGATCTTAATTATTTGTTTCCATCTACTAATTTTTGGGTTGGATTGTTCTTGTTTTTCTAGTTCTTAGATGTGTAATGTTAGGCTGTTTATTTGGAGACTTTCTGTTCTTTTGAAAAAAAGAAACAGAAAAGCATTTATTGAAATAAACTTTCCTCTTAGTACTGCTTCTGCAATATCCCATAGGTTTTGGTATGATGTATCTTTATTTTCATTAGTTTCAAGAATTTTTTTGATTTCTTGTTTAATTTCTTTTTTGACCCATAGGTTGTTTAAGAATGTATTATTTAATTTCCATGTGTTTGTATATTTTCTAAAGTTTCACTTGTCATTGATTTCTAGTTTTAATCCATTGTGCTCTGAAAAGGTCCTTAAAAAGACTTCAATTTTTAAAATGTGTTGAGACTTGATTTGTGACCTAACATGTGGTCTACCCTGGAAACTATTCCATGTGCTGATGAGAAGAATGTGTATTCTCTAGTTTTTGGATGAAATGTTCTGTTGATGTCTGCCAGGTCCAATTAGTCTAAAGTTTAGTTTAAATCCTGTGTTTTTCTGTTGATTTGTTGTCTAGATGATCTGTCCAGTGTCAAGGGAATGGTGTTGAGATTCCCAACTATTATTGTTTTGAAGTCTGTCTCTCTCTTTAGGTCTAATAGTGTTTGTTTTATATATTTGGGTGTTTCAAAGTTGGGTATATGTAAATTTATGGCTGTTATTTCCTCTTGATGGATAGATCACTTTATCATTATAAAATGACCTTCTCTGTCTCTTTTTAAAGTTTTTGGTTTAAAGCCTAGCTTATTCTATATTAGAATAGCTACTCCTGCTCATTTTTGGTTTCCATCTGCATGGCATATCTTTTCCATCCCTTCACTATGAGTCTTTACAGGTGAGGGGAGTTCCTTGGAGGTAGCATTTAGTTGGGTCTTTTTTATTTTTAATACATTCAGCCAGTCTATGTCTTTTGAGTGGGGAATTTAATCCATTTACATGTAAGGTTGTTAGTGAAACATGTAATCTTACTCCTGGTATTTTATTGATTTTTGTATGGGTGTTTTAAAAGTTTTTTTTCTTTCTTTCCCTTTTATTGTTTGTCTTTGGTATTTGTTGGTCTTTTGAAGTGGTAAGATATAGTTTCTTTCTCTTTCTTGATTGCATATCTTCTCTACCAGTGGGTTTTGCTCTACTTTGTGTATTCATGGTGGCAATTATCATTTCTTGGATTCCAGATGCAAGACTCTCTTAAGGATTTTATGCATGGCTGGTCATGTGGTGGTGAATTCTCATAGTTTTTGTTTGTATGAGAAATAAACTATTTCTTCTTCATATCTGAAGGATAGCCTTGCTGGGTATAGCATTCTTGGCTAGCAGTTATTTTCTTTCAGTGCTTTGAATATATCATCCCATTCTCTCCTGTGCTGTAAAGTTTTTGCTGAGAAGTCTGTTATTAGGCAGGTGGGAGCTCTTCTATAGGTGACTTGATGCTTTTTGCTTACTTTTATTTTTTAGGATTCTCTCCTGGTTTTGAGTTTTGACAGTTTTACTATAAGAGATGACCTTTTGGGGTTGAATCTGATTGGGGTCTTTGAGCCTCTTGGATCTGGAAGTCCATATTTTTCCCAGTACCTGGGAAATTTTCTACTATTATTTCACTGAGTAGGTTTTCAATGCCTTTTCCTTTATACTCTCCTTTTAGAAAACCCATAATTCAAATGTTTGTATGCTGAAGGTTGTCTGACAGCTCTCATGCATTTTCTTCATTTCTTAAAATTCTTTTTTCTTTTGTCCACGTGGGTTATTTCAAGAAGACTGTCTTCAAGGTCAGAAATTCTTTCTTCTGCTTGCTCTGGCCCATTTCTTAAGCTCTCAGTTATATTGTTATTTCACTTTATAACCCTTCAGTTCCATGAGTTCTTCTACATTCCTTTTAAAGGTATTCATCTCTTTATAAAGTTTCTCCTTTTTTTCATTTTGTTTTGTCACCTCTCTGAGTTTTCTTGAATTTTAATGAGTTTCATTAATATTATTGCTCAGAATTTTCAGCCATTTCTTAGGTTTCCTGTTGTGTGGGGTCTGGTACTGGAGAATTATTGTATTCCTTTGGGGGTGTCATATTTTCTTATTTTTTTATATTTTTAGTATTCTTACATGTTTGTCTGGGCATATGGTTGAGCAGTTGCTTCTTCTGATACTCGGGAGTGGCTTTTTAGGAGAGAGATTCCCTCCTGCAGATGTGTTTTATATTGACCATTGGGTAGAATGTTTTAGTGCTGGTTCTGGGTAACACAATAGTGTAGTCTCTGTGTGGTTACTTTGACTACATTCAATGTCAGAGTTGTCTGAGTGCCACCATGACCTAGGCACTAGGGCACTCAACACTTTCTTGCTGAAGTGAGTGATGGTAGGTTGGGTTGTTGAGGTCATGGGTGACATCTTGGGTTCTTGGGGAAAAGCACCTGGATGCTCTCTCATTCCTTGGCTGAGGTGAGTGCCCCTGGATGACTCACTGGCACACTGGCTAGTAATCTGTGATCCTGATAGGTACTCTGGATTGTTCTGAATGTCTTTTTCTCAAATGGATGATACTGGGTGGGGATCTTACGTGTTGGGATTAGGAATTTAGGCTTTAAGGGTGATAATGGGATATTGAGCAGCCCTTCAGCTAGAGTAGGTGACTCATTGGTGCCCTTGGGGCTCTTGAAAGAGCCCTGTACCTCCAGGGGAGGCACTGGTATACTCTGTGCCTTTTCTATTGAAGTGGGCAACACTGAGCGGGGTCACTGGATTTGTGTATGGGGTTTTGTATTCTTATGAAGGACACTAAGATGGTTTGCAGCACCACTGTTGAAGTGGGGTATTCTGAATGAGGTATTAACAGTTTGGGGTGGGACTCTTCACCCACAAGAGGGATGAAGGGGCCCTCTATCACTGTTCAGGTGGAGTGGCTGTTCTGGGTGATTCTACTGTGGTTGTGGCAGAATCCTGTGATCCTAAGAGTATAACTAGGACACTTTGGATTTCCTCAGTTGGAGTGGTCTGTCCTGCATGGGGTCACTGGGGCTGTGGGTGGGCTGCTATGCTCCCAAGATAGATGCTGGATCTCTCTGAAACACCCTTGCTGGGGCGAGCACCCCCGAGGAGGTTCTCTGGTGCTGCAGTTGTGTGTCTGTGCCTAAGAGAAGTGTACAAGTCCTCCACTACCTCTTCGTGGCTGCATGAAATGCAAGGGTGCCTCACCAATGAAGGTGGAGTTGCCAGCAGTGGCTAGATGCTCCAGTTAGGCAGTTTCTCAAATAGGAAAGTATGTGAACTCATCCCCTCCATCTTGAGGGCAGCACATTTGCTGCAGCCTGTTTCCAGGGCACAGGACCCTGTGTGACTGCAGGTGTGGGCAACATAGCACAATGATGCAGCCACAGGGGAGTAAGACCTCAGCAGGGGCCAGACCAGTGTGGTCTTGGGTGATGGGACCAATCTCAGATCTGTGACTTTTGAAGTCTGGGGTGTGGGGCATAAGGGTGGTTTAGCATGTGAATCTCCCTGGGTCAGTTCAGTCTCGTGTGCCACCAGGAGTTCCCAGCATCAGGTGTCTGACCACAGAGGCCGCCCTGAGATAGGTATGTGGGCTCTCCTCCCCCTCTTCATGGCTACAATTATTGTATGTGTGTCCTGCCAACATACGTGGGGTCACAGGCCATGGCACCGGGTCTGAATAGGTGCTTTCTGTGTCTACAGGAAGCATGTACCAATCCACTCTGTCCTAAGGTGGCACTTTCACTGCACAAAACCGTCTGGACCCCAGGTGCAGGGCTGAAGCCAAGGGCCGATCCCAGTCCCGTCACATGCCATGGCACCGGGTCTGAATAGGTGCTTTCTGTGTCTACAGGAAGCATGTACCAATCCACTCTGTCCTAAGGTGGCACTTCCACTGCACAAAACCGTCTGGACCCCAGGTGCAGGGCTGAAGCCAAGGGCCGATCCCAGTCCCAAGCTCCTTGCAGCAGTCTGGGACATGGAGAGTTGGGATGTGTGTTCCTCCCCGGATCAACACTGCTGCTTATGCCCACAGCAGCTCTCCACACCAAGTGCATGGTCACAGGGACAGCATAGACTCCCCCATGGGTAAAGTTGCAGGTCTGCTCACCTTCCCACGGTCAGAAGCTCCTCCAGAGTCTCTGCCACTCTGGAGTGGGGGAAGGGGTGACGTTGGCTGAGAATTTTTCCATTCTGTCTGTGACTCTCCGGAGTTGCTGTTCTCACCAACGTCTCCGCTACTCCCTTGATATGTTCCTACTCCCTCTTTTCATTTTTCTCGTTCACGCACAGCTGCACATTCGAAGTACTCTCTGTCTTTGTGGGAGAGGTGAGTGATGTCTCCTTGCAATTGGCCATTTGCCTCTACTTCATTCTTTCCCACATTTCAATGTCATTAAAACTGTGATAGGTCACACGATAAATGGCATCATATGATTACAATTGCAGGTGTTTTTCCTTTTGTATTGTACATAAAAATGGTGTCGCTTATAATCAATGGCATCTTGGACTAGAAGAAAGATGTAATAACCATTTCCCAAGTGAAGAAACAAAGTTAACAAGGTCTAAAATCATGTCCAAGGTCACACTGAAGGTAAGTGACAGAGACAGGTTTCAGCACAAGTCAGCCTCACATGGAATCCCAATATCATTACCTCCATAACTGAAACATGGTGTCCTCTACCATCTCATTGTAAATTGTCTATGCATGATTTCTTGCTAGACCATTAGTTTTCTACATTTTATTCTACTGATTATGATTCTTTTGCTTATATTCTCTCCATCAGTTTGAGAGTCACTAGTCTTGTTTATCATATCAATAGCAATCAATAGTAAATGTGTAATGAGCGCCTACGATGTACCAGGTTTTGTGTGTAAAGGCACATACAAAATAGATGCTTAGTTCTCCCCGTTGAAAATAAGGAAGGAGATTTCCTTTTCTTAGAGCATTTATTTACTTTAGAAAACTTGAAATTAAGTTCTTTCTCTGTCTCTTTGAGATGCATATCAGTCTTTTAAAAGCTAAAGAAGACTCCTGCCAGCTTTATGACCCAGGAATTCATTCTCTAGGACCTAGGAATGAAGTCTGAAATGTAATCAAGGAAGATTGCACCCCTATCTCTCAGTTTCTGTGGAGGGGTAGGAACCTAACACTGGTGGGTGCCTTGCTCCTAACTGCAAAACTGCCTCTTGTCCTAAAGACATTAGAATTTATTTTATTTGTATAAAGCTAATTATCTAACATGATGGTCACCCCAATTACCAAATGAATTTAGGATAAACTATGTGACAAATTGTGCTGCCAAGTCCTCTTATGTGAGAACTAGTTATAGTTTATCTTGAGAATATGTATGTATTAGGTTGTGTTTGTTTGGCCATAGAAAAAAAAATTCTTTATGCTTTTGCAATCTCATAGTGAATTGCCTGTGATGTGCATCACATTCTAGTTTAATGTTTATGCAATAATAAAACCATTCCCTTTCTCTTCCATGTTCGTGAAGAAGTTTTCTGGGTTGGAAGGAGATTTTGTTTTTAATTATATTATAACTATGATATATGTTACAATATATATTGTATTATAATTACTAAATAGGATTGATTTAGTAAGGACTAAAAGTTAACTAGTAAGAATTAAATAATTGCTTGGAATGATTTAATGAAGCAAGTTCATTTATTCACAATGGTCACATCAGTCTGTGCTTATGGACATGATTTTATGCTTCCATAAGTATGTCTAATATTACCCCCTTCCCCTGTAACTGATCATTTAAAAACCAAACAGCTGCTGCTTTGTTGAAGAAAAGGTGGTGAGTTGATCCATAGAGCACTCAGTTGGCATCGATGTGTGCTGAATTAATATCCCATGTGCACCAGCTGCCATGCCATTGCCAAGATTGTAAATTTGAAACTATCTAAGAATTCTGCACTCAGGCTCATTAAGAGCTTAGCTTGTGATGGATGCCTGAGGACTGAGCTCTACCTTCCACTAACTAATATCACATCATCCTTTTTCTTTATAATTCCAATAGTTGAGAGTTTCTTAATATTCTGTTCTTACCAGTTTTAGTAAATGGCTTAATTTGCAACTGAAAAATTTGTGGGGGAGGAGGGTTACTGTGGAAGGAACTTGCAACGGAAACCATGCACATAAATGAGTTCTGGGTTGTGTGACTCTTTATTCAATCAGGATGCAAAAGTCTTGATGCACTGCACAAGACTTTCTCTGGTCCACTTTAGATAACAGAGAGAATCACATCATTTAGCTCTCAGGTTTTGTTAGTATTTGCAACATCCAACTTTGAAATTTATTAGAAACTACACTGGGTTTGCTTCTTTCTGTGTCTTTGACTGGATAGCTGTTTTTCTCACTTTGCCTTTGGTGACTTAGATTATTAATAAGTACAATATCTAAGCCAACTGCATGGATAATTATCTATCTTTACCCCTGTCTAGCTAAAACATTATGGGGTAACCATTTAGTTGAGGTCTCTTTAATAAGTAGAAAAATATGATGGTGAAAATTAGTGTTTTCAGTATGATGTGTAATAATTTGGAGAGCTGGAAATAGGGGATAACATTTCTATTTTGTGTAAATGAACCATGAGGGCTGGCCAGAGCCCTGACTGCAAGACAGCAGGGGCCTCAGCAGCTCAACAGAAATAAGACTTAAATGAAATTCATCTAGTTATGGGGTCTGATTCCTGTAAGGGATGCTGGGTTGTCTAAGTCAGTAGCAAGGGCCCAGCGAACTTGAGAGGAATTTTTGGAGGGAGAAATTATAGGTTTTAGTGCGTGATTAAAATGGGAGATGTATGAATGGGCAGAATCAAGGATATTTCCAAGGTATTTAACTTGAGTATCTAGGTGGATGTTGCACTGTTAACCAAAGTGCCATCAATACAGGAGAAAAATAGGTTTAAATAGGGAAGATACTGAGATCAAAGTTGGAAAATTTATTTCACTTCTTAAAGATGTAAAAGCTGAAGGAGTATTTTGAGAGATGCATACATTTAGGTAGTAGGTAAAGTACCTACTCAGGCTATGTTAAGGCCAATATTACCTGGATTGGGAGCAGACAGTATCTCATTTGATGGACAGATCCTCATTCTCCCAGTTGCTCAGACCCAAACTTGGAATTATTTTTGTCTCCTCCCTTTCTCTTCCAATTCACATCCAATCCAGTAGCAAACATGTCAACTCCTTTTATATCCAGAATCTAATCTTCACTGCAACCACCCTGGTCTGAGTAGCATCAACTCTTGCCTGGGTTACTGGCTTTATCTTTCTACTCATAGCCAGGAAAGTTTATTTTCCACACATCAGATAGGAATAGTTTAGAAATGTAAAACTATTTAAAATAGTTTCTAGTTCCCCTCAAAGTAGAAGCAATAGAACTTTCCTACAAGGTTCTGTACCACTAGATGGCCAGCTGTCATTCTGACCTTATTTTTATTTTCTCCTATTCTTCCACATTCATTTCATTCCAACCAGAATGATCCTGTGCTATCTGCAGCTCCATAGAAAAACTCAGGACCTTTGTACTTACCACTCACTTTCCTGGAGAGCTCTTACACAGATATTTTTATGGATATTTCTCTTATTTCATTCAGGTCTTTAGTCAGTGGTGCCCTGCAGGGACACCTTTTCTTTTTCTTTTTTTTTTTTCTTTCCTTTTTATCTTTTTTCGTGTCCGGCAACGGATCGCAACCCTCAGTGTCACGCCCGGACCGGACCGGGACCAGCAACGGAATCGCAACCCTCAGTGTTGCGCCCGTAC
>NW_007729011.1:250738-255653 GCF_000696425.1 Galeopterus variegatus
ATCTTTTTTCGGGACCGGCAACGGGATCGCAACCCTCGGTGCTGCGCCCACACCTCGCTCAGCCAGTGAGCGGGAACCGGTCTGTATGTGGGATCCGAACCCTTGGCGGGAGCGCCACCATGCTCCCAAGCAGCGCACTGTAGCAGTGCGCCACCGGGCTGGCCCTTTTCTGACCATCTTATCCAAACAGTACTCCAGTCACTCTCTATCCCTTTATTTGATTTAGTTTATAAAACCTACATTGCCATTATTTTGTTTTAATTGTTTATATATTTTATTTATTCATTATCTATTTCTCTGTCTATCTATGCTTATGGTCTGCTTTCCTCTAATAGAAACTAAACTCCTAATGACAGAAATTTCTGTTGTTCTCACCACTGTATTCTCAATACCTGAATAGAGCTTGACACGCAGATGCTCAATAAATACCAGTTGAATCAGTCAGTCAATTCACTCATTTAATAAATGTGCCAGCAACTGTAGAAGATAATGGGATGAAAAAATGAAGAAGATACAAAATAAGTAATATAAATTTGGAATATGTAATTGATTTGGGATAGTTCAACTTCATTAATCTTAGTTATTATATATAAAATAAGGATAAAATTAGTAATACTTTATAGATTTAATATAAAAATGAGCATTCATGTATACAAAACGTCTAGCATGGTTTTGGCATCTATTAGTTACTTAAGCAATTGCAGCTATTATCATTTGAGATATTGTCACTGCCCTGAAGGAGTTTATACTCTGGAGAAGATCAAACATATAAGTAGGGTTACAATGAAGTGTCAAATGGGTCTTGATTTGAAAAAGAGCATGTGGTATAGGTAAAGGTGCTAGTCAAATATCTGATAGCTGGTAGGGCCAAGACACTGACCAAAGAGAAAGAAAATTGGCTTTAGAATCTAGTCAGTGGCGATTCTAGTAAGTAGTGTTTAATTGTAAATATTGGATTCACGGAAGATTCTATACCCTTCTCAAGAGAAATTCTGCTGCCTTATCAGTTCGGATCATCATTTTAATGACCCCATTAAGTCAGGAACTATTGGCCTGATATTGAGCTCTGGCCTTATCATTATGCCCAATTCCCCCTTGATGCTAATTTAGTTGGAAATGAAATATCCCAGAGTAGGCCAATAGGTGTTTATTCTGCACCCCAGGTTAACCCCTGTGATGTCCTCTTGGTCTGATACTAACATCCAAATGACTAGTGCTCAAAAGCTATTGCTCCAGTTTATGGCATGACAGTCCATTATTTCCCACACTGAGTCTGTATCCTCTCTCCCCTGGACGACATGTAGGCCTTACCCTTCCCTTTCCTCTGGAGACCGGAGGTTGACCCTGGACTGGATCACAGTCTCTGGGGCCTTGAAGTCTGTAGATAAACTAGCCTGAGGTTGCCTGCCTGCTTGCCCAGACTTTGGAATGTTACTTTTTTTCTTTAGCTACTACCAGTCCTACCACAATATATTTTATTCTGAACCAGTCCTGAGAGGAGGTGAGAGAGTGAATCCGTGGCTGGGAAGGAGCAGTGTCAGACAATAGCCAAGCTGGTGCAAGCAATTGGGAAATGAGTGGGAAGAGAGGAATGCCACATGAAAGCAGCGGAAAAAGAAAAATTAAAAAAAAATATTGTAACTATGCTTTGAATAGAGTGTTATGTTATGCAGGTATTAAGTATGTGTGTATATACATGTGTATTTCAATTCAACAGCCTTCAACTACAGTAACTCAAACCAAGCCAACAAAGTTCAGTTATTTATTATAACTGTAGTTTGTCTATGGATGTAAGAGACAATATTTATAATCTTTTTAGTTTCAAATCGAGCCTCTGCCTTTTACATGTGTAAGTCGTTCAGATGCCAGGTAGCCAGCACCCCAAAGTGGAGAGCTTTGCAAAGTACAGCCTAGCTTTTGATTAGAATTCTCTTCTTTTGCTCCATGTTTGAGCTTCTTGCCTGCCTCCTCTGTTCTTCAAGATCCTCAACTCCTGCCTTTCCTGCATTCAGGATCCTAGTGCTTACTCTTCAAAAGCAACTAATGACAGGTACACACTGACTTGGCTTTTGAACCCTGGCTATGTCCAGACTCCCCAACTGATAATTTGTAATGAGGTTTCTGTATAAATTGAATTATTCTAAACTGCTAAAAGGTTTGTTTTAAAGTACTTTAATCATTATTCCACTACACACTTCAAATTTGTTTGTAATATCCACTGATTGCATCTGGAAATATTGTTTATGGAGAGCCAATGAGAGTGTATTCTGGAGCCACATAGAATTATTGAAGATTTATGATGTACATTTTAGGCTCTTAAATGTATTTGGTATTTACTCATCATTAATAGAAAGATTCACATAATCAGTCTTGGAAAGTCTAGAATAAAACAGCAGTACTAAAATAGAAATTATAGTCAGAAGAAGGAAAAATCAAGCTGTAAGAGATATATGTTATTAATGAGTCACATTCCAATTTTCACACTGCAAAAGTAGTAAAAGTAAAATCAAAAAGAATGATTCAGCATATTGGATCATTCGCCCAGAGAAATACTGGCAAGAGAAAGGGGATTAGGACAGCTCAAGGGGTCTGTGAAGGGAACAGAGAATGAGCAAGAAATATTTCCATTTCTTTTCAAGGCAAAGGCACTATTAACTTGACAAATGGCTGGTTCATGGTTGTGCTGTTGATCACATACATTTATGGTGTCAGAAAGATGTGGTGTGACAATGAGAAATAGGGTAGTTTGAAACTCTGGTTAGCAAAACAAAGACAGGAATATAAATGAAAAATTGTCTTCAAAGTTTCCAAAATAATGGGGAATAAAGAACCCATGACCATTTGATATCTCCCGAAGCTTTAAGCTTTTGAATATCAACATCAAAAGAGTTAAATTTATCTAAGAACACCATCAGCACCCAAAGTTGATCATTTCTAGGGAAAAGTTCTAAGAGCTTAAGTTCATTAAAAAGTTTATGCTAAGTGTTTTTGATGAATACAAGAATACTTCAAAAAATTTGTGGAAAAATAAAATTAAAAATAATATTAATCTTTCCATGAACTTTTTGAAGTACCTTAGTACTTCTCCAGACATAAAATGTATTTCTTTAGGTTAAAATTGGGAGGGATAAGATGAGACAAAGTGGATTGGGGGAACCTAGAAATAGGGAAATTGACACGGTGTTGGAAATGTGGCAAGATCTGAGATAAACATGACTGAAGACACACAGGCAGCTGGATCACACATCTAGTCTTGCAGAAAAGTGTTTTATATCCTTAGCATGAAACTGAAGAACAAAGGATTTCTACATGGGACATTATTTGACTACCCAGGTGTTGCACAGAAGCTGAGTCATCCACAGGAGAACACTTATATTTCACTGCACCTATGTCTGTGGTTCTGTGATGCTGGCTGTAAGTCTCTCAATTTTTGGTGTGGACTTGTACTCTTCAGCAGCTTGGATGACCTAGCATCATCCCAGCAAGGATTTTATCACTGATTATGCCTTGAGACTTTGCCCAGTCCCCATCTGACTCAAGCTGTGTGGACACTCAACAACCATATATATCCTGTCCAGTGATGCCTACAAGCTCAAGAAATGATGTAGGCTTTCTCTCCTGGATAAAGGTGAGGGAAGTACTTGCTTTTGGGGAAAAGCTGAATAAGCATCTCAGCTACATTTTTGTTAAGTCAAACACATGATGTTACATAAAGCTGTGTTAATTTTCATCACTGATATTATTTAGCTTAACGTAAGTTATTTGTCATTGTGGGGAAAATATTTTTTAAAACAACTCCTTAAAGTATTGTAATAGTGAAATGCAGAAATCAATTGAACTCATCGTCAAGACTGATGCTCAGTGACAGGACGTCCGCACAATGTTGTTCTAGAACAGGACTTCTTTCTGGCTGGCTTTAGCATATTATGGATCTGATGGGCAACAGTTTATTTTCCTGGGGTTGATTAATATTTGCATTATACTTGTGGGTAACACTTCGTGCTTCAGTTGGCCATAATTTGTTTCTTTCATTTTTGTTTTATTCTCTTTTCATCTTTTTGAATAAAATAATGATTTAACTGCCACATGTTTCATCTCATTTTCATCCCAGGATTGGTCCAGATGATCAGTCCAGCTATCAGTTGCCCACTTTATCCTTCAGTGGTGCAAATGTTTTTTTACTAAAGCTGCACTATTGACTGAAGAGACAAACTTTTCATTCATTCAACTAATACTTGTTGCATCTCTGTCTTCATGGAACTTAGAGTCTACTAGCAAGGAGAGATAAATGAATTAATCAAACTTACTATACAAGTCAATACCTACATAAGCTAATGTAAAATTTTTAAAAATGTGATAAGCTATATGAAAGAAGATTTTCAGGTCTGTAGAGAACATAACGGAGGGTCTTTTATCTAGGTGGTGGGAGCGGGCAGGGTAGATTTCATTAAAGGCTCTTCTGAGAAGCTAATGTTTGTACTGAGATTAAAAGGATGAATATGAGTTTAGTGGACTAGAGGAGGTGAGAGGAGGGATAAGGATAAAGACCATTTGACATTTAAGGATAAATATTTTGCTAGACTTCAGAGTGATTTGCCAGCAGTAAAAAGAGTTTTTGATACTACTGATTTCATTAATTAATTCAACATAGATTCACCGAGCACTTATTATATGCCAGGTACTTTACAATATACTGGGAATACAATGGTGAGGAAATAGTTATTTCCTTGACCGTTTGTTTATGTGATCATTAATTCACTTAGCTTGTAGTTTAGTTGGGAGAAAATAATTAATAAAATAATTTTAAAATGCAGTATAAAATTTCAAATGCAACAGTGCAATAATAGATACAGGATGCATTCATAACATACAATAGGAGAAAAGCTTCCCTGAAAAATGTAATTTTAAACTGAGA
>NW_007729011.1:257099-263645 GCF_000696425.1 Galeopterus variegatus
TTTTTTTTGGTTTTGTTTCTGTTTTATCTTATTTTGTTTTTGTCTTTGGTATTTCTTTTCTATTATTGTACTTTTAACATTTTTGTATTTTTACATTTTAGATATGCCTTTTGTACGTAGGTTTTGCGTTTTTATCCATTAAGACAATCTTTTTTCCTCATTTCTAAGTGGAGCATTTAGTCCATTTCCACTTAAAATCCTGGATATATTTTAGTTATTGCAGAAAATAAGGTAAGAAAATTTCATGAAAATAAAGGGCAGTGGATTCTTTTCTATATGAAATGGAGAGGGGGAATGAAGTTTTTTGGTAAAGATAGTTACCATCTTATTTTTTTAAAAAGAGACAAAGCTAGTATCAGTATAGAGGGGAGACTTTATAAATAGTGTGATAAAATAAGGGCACCATTACAATAATCCAGGTAACAATAAGGGCTCCATCTAGGACAGTGATAGTGGAAGGAGAAAGGAGAGGGTGGGTACCGCACTGGGCAAGTTAGACTTGAAAGGACGTGCTTTTCAAGTACTGCAAGTAATTAGATGTATTGAGTGGGGAAGGGAAGAGCTTCTTCATCGGCTTTCTCATAGGCTTCTAGACTTCGAAACTTAAGTGATCATTCATTTATAGAAGAAATAAATGTAGATAAACAGACTTCTGGCAGGGGAAGTAACAGATATGGTTTTAGATGTGCAGAAGTTGAGGGGCCTGGAGGTAACCTAGCAAAAGATGCTCAGGGAGAACTTCAACATTTACATCTGAAGTTCAATAGTTAGGTTAGAGTATAAAATGTCACTTAAGGAATCATCAACATGTCAGTGATAGAGATGATAGCTGAATTAATGTGCGTAGGTGATTTCAAGTGATAGTGTATATAGGGAAAAGCTAGGAGGGCCAATAATAGACGCTTAGAGAAACACAACATGTTAAAAGAACAGGGTAGACTGAAAAGAAACACAGTGAAAAAGAAAAAAAAATAAAACATTATGACAGTGTAGTGGGCTGGAAACCCAGGAAGGAAAGTATTTCGAACAGAAAGAAATGATGAACACTCCAGAGACTTTAGAGTGTTCTCATAAGGTGAGAAGTAGATCACCTATTGAATTTGGAAAATTGTGAGTTTCACTCATGAAGACAAAAGGAAATTTGCATAATTCCTGCACCCGGTTACAGATGCCAGAGGTAATTTTTGCAAATGGGCTAAAGCAGTATCTACCCATTATGCTTCTTTGTACTTCTGCACGTGGAGAATGAAAAATTCTTATCAACTGTGACAGCCATTGGGAGTGCTGTTGTGTTCTGGCTCTGACAGTATCAGCCATCACCTAGAGTCATCTCGTTCCTCTTGTATCCTAGGACCACAGTGCCTGAAACACGGAAGGTATTCATTTGTTCAATGTTTACTGTACATTGACTCTAAACAGAGTATAGGAAACACAAAGATGAATAAGACTTGTTTCCTCCATGTGAGCTCCTCATTGACTAGTCAAGGAGATAGATGGAAGCTCATTAGAGAACTGATTTTTTATCCTATAATAACATAGTCTACTAGGTAGGAAGCAAAGATTTATTATTAAAAAGCCATATATGTATTAGTTCAACGAGCTTAAATCTTTTAGAACTAGAATGACATCATTTTTGCTTTTCTGTAGCTGAATACTAATAGTCTAAAGTATGCCCTTCCATGAAAAAAATATCTATATATAATCAAAGTGATCTATTGAAAGACAGAGTCCTTCACCAAAAATTCAATACCTGACTCAGATCTTCTCTGTAATAGTAGATACTAAATTATTATTAGTTTGTGTTTATACAGAAGCAATAAAATAATTTAGGTAAAAATATTTGGCTATTTATATTTGGTCTACAGCAAATATATCAAATACATGACATGCACACTTCCAATGGTCCTTTCTTCACCTGTGGCCAACTCTGCTAATTGTTATGACCCATTTCCTCTCTAGTCTCAGGTATAGATGCAGGTATTTTCTTTTCAGCACAGTGTTCCAGGCAGCCACTGCTAATCAATTGGCATTGGCACATGAATTGAAATATATTTGTCTTTACTTTTCTTCACAGTGTAAAACATCTGTTAAAAATGCGACATAAATGGCCAATCATCCATTTTAAACAAAGCCTCTTAAATATGTACGTGCCTACTAGGTATTAAACTTTAAAAATATAACTAGCATTTATCAATAGTTTACTACATATTAGACACACTTAAAATGTTTTCCTCATATTAACTCCTTTAAATTTTATAATATTATTAAGCAGATACCATTACCATTTCACTTCACAAGAAGGAAACTGAAACGTGAGAGATTAAGTAACCTGTGGACCTGTCACACAACTAGTAAGTAGGAAACCTGGGATTCAGTCTGGTTCCTGAGCCAATGCAGTTACCCACAACCACAAACTGAATCCAAGTAAAGATGTGCCTGAAAATTACTTTATCCAGAAAATTAAGGAAAAATCAATTCTCAAATTCTAATTTGTATTAAGGCATTGTATATTTTTTGGAAGCATTATTGGAAACTAAACCACCTCATAAAATATGCAGGTGAACCTATTAGATTAATGTATACTTTTTGCTTTTATGCTGTGCTGTGCTGAAAATATTACATGAAAAAAAGAGGAAACATTGGTGCCAGTCTTTGTGTTGCTGTTTACCTGTCCATGCCTCAGTAAAAGGGAGTACTGGCAGCACTTTGGGGAATACATGCATGAGTCCATTGCTGGTATCATTGTGATTTAAAATAATATATTTGGATACTGGTTTGGCAATAGATATGTAGTCTTTAAAATGTTCATATTTTCTTTTTTTTTTTTCTTTTTTGTGACCAGTAAGGGGATCGCAACTCTTGGCTTGGTGTCCCCTGCACTGCGCTCAGCCAGTGAGCGTACCGGCCATCCCTATATAAGATCCGAACCCGCGGTGGGAGTGCCGGTGCGCTCCCAGTGCCTCACTCTCCCAAGTGAGCCATGGGGTCAGCCCAAAATGTTCATAGTTTCTGATCCAGTAATTCCACTCTGAAAAAAATTTCCAAAGAAATACTTTAGAAAAAAAATCAAGAACAACATGTCCACAGATATTTATACAGAAAGACTAATGTAGCAACTTAAACTTGTAAACAGTGTGTCTCAAACTAAGATGATATGAAATGAAGTATTGTAAATTTATTATTACTATTATGATTATCATGGCTTTAAGTATTAGTAATAGTGTAGAATAATAATTATAGTAATGTAAGATGCCAGGAGTAAAGAATAATTGTGATAATAAGTTTAATGGTTTTAAATTAAAGGGTCAATTGTAGATGACATAAAAATTATAATAGTGAACCAAAATGACTCTATGCCAATAAATCAAAGAGGAAGGAGAGTCTTCCATGTAAATGTGAGTGGTTCATAGATGGCAAATTGCCAGAGAATAGAGCTGGTTGGAGTAGGATTTCATTAGAATTGCTTAACCAAGGAAATTCTTTCAGAGTGAATTACAAATGGTTGTCCTGAAATTCTAATAAAGTCAAGATACTGACTTGCAGCCAAAGGATATACGTAAATCTAGGTGCCAGGACTTTCCCTGATGAGCTACTATACTAATTATTTAGCACATCAGAATAGACAACATTACCTTACTGAGTGACAAAGAGGGAAAATAAAATCATTTTAAGTAGAAGGGGTAATGTGTGTGTTACAGTCCCATTATTGGGCATAAGATGTCCAAGAAAAAAGATTTAATTTATTTCATCAAAACTAGTTCTAAAGTCTCTTAACTTTTGCAGACCCCAAATTAGGGCAGTTCATTACTTTAATGTATCTACCAAACATCCATTATGTGCTAAACACTCTATTAGGCTCTTTTCAAGTGTTGTCTCATTTAATCCTCATAATAGTTTTACTTACTTATTGAAAAAGTATTCATAAGATAATTATTATCATTTTTACATTATAGATAAGGAAAATGATACTCAGATGCATTAGACAGCATACCCGGTGTAAGAGCTGTATGCTAGAAGTATTTGAACTCAGATTTGATTCATGTCAAAGCTCTCTCTTCCAGCTCATCTTGCCCCTCAGATAAATGGAAGGCTTTCTTTCTCTTTATTTAGTAATTTGGCAGATATGCAGGACTTCTCAGGTGTCCTTTAGAAAAAGAATTTGTTGTCAGCTGTGAGGCATGCAAATCTCCAGATAGAGCACCTACATAATCTGTTGCAACATTCAAGCCAAGGCCACACTCTTTTGGGGATGTTCCTAGTTGATGATTGAACACAGTAGGGATAATAGGGCTTGGAATTTATGCCCATCGTTTGACTCCTTTAATGGCCATTCTTTGCTCCAGAGCTGCCTATTGTGTAGGCCAAGACTTTTCCAGCTCTGCAATGCTCTACCTGCTCAACCTTGTTTTCTTCCCCTTTATCTTTCACAGGCATCGAAGAATGCCTGGACACAGGAAGTGAAGAATGAGGTCAAATAATGAATACAAAGAATACTGAATTGGCTGGTTATTATTAAGTTTCACTGCTGCTCTGCAAAAAGAAAAATTTTAAAAGCATTTAACAAACAATTGAAAGACAGTGGCAAAAACAAAAGAAAACAAAACAAAACGAAACGAAATACTTCCTAATGGGTGGAGCTTTAAACCCCATACCTGGTCATGCATTCATGCATTCTGTGTGGAAAGAAAAGTGGTCCAAAATGATAAATGAGAACTTGTATGTGCAGGCATGTAGTGTGAAAGTTCTTTGTATCACATATTGGCACCCATCAGAAAGCATATACCCACCACGGAAGATGCAAGAGACAGCGAACAACCACATAGATGAAAAGACTTAACCAGTTGCCATTAGCTAGTCTCTGTCATCAGCTATCCCAGGACTGGTATGAGGGGCAGATGAATGCAGTGGCCATAATTGCAGAGAGAGAAATTGCACATGCATCCAACAGCATGGATTCCCACATAAAAGACTAATCTAACTATCTGAATCTTCAATACACCAACAACAGAGACGAGCATTGAATCTCCAATACAGTACTATTTCTTTGAGTGGACCAACTGGACACTTGGTGGCAAGTTTGTTGCAATAAGCATCTTCTATCATGATAGGGTTAATGTTTTATTCTCATAGATACAGGTACAAACTTTGAGTACAGGGGTTACATTTCCTGCCTGCAGAACTTCACCTAGCACTGCTAATTGGGGGATTACAGAGTGCCTAAAGCATAGTTACAGAATCTCAACAACATATAAGAAGGCTTACTTCACAGTAAAGCAGATGCTGGAGTGGGTTCATGATGATGAGATTTACTGGTCATATGATATACTCCGTCATCCAGAAGGAGCTGGTCTGATGGAACAATTTAATGGCACGATGCAGAACAGCATAAGTTCTATTCCAGAGGCAGAATTCTGTGAGGGTATGGTGCCAACTTTCAGGAAGCACTGAATCTATATGCACTGAATCAAAGACCTCCTTAAAGTCCTACATCCCCAACAGAAAGAATGCATCAGTCTAGAAACCAAGTGGTAAAAACAGGAGTGACCCCTCTTACTATCATTCCTAGTGACCAACTGGTGGAACTGGGCTTCTTGACCCCACAACTTTGAGCTCTGTAAGGTTAGAGTCCTGGTCTTCAAAGAGAGCACTTTCTGGCAAGTAGAGACTTCAAGGATCCCATTGAAATATGAGCTATAGTTGCTGCCTGGGCACTGTGGATTCCTTGCATCCAGGGACTGGCAGGTAACGAGAAAAGTCATCTTCTTGACAGTATTTGAGTCTCATCAGCAGGAAGATGTAGGCTTTTGTTACATAATGTGATCAGGGGAGAATATATGTATAAGTCAGGTGATCTACCTGGGCACTTTGTGTGTAACTTGTCTAGCTGTGACTGTAAATGTGCAAGTGCTGCAAAACCAACATAAGAAGAATAAGGTTACCAGGGGCTGAAACATCACTCTAATAAGAGTTTGGCTTATTTCACTTAAATAAGTTTCTTCAAGTTCATCTATGTTGCTGCAAATGGCAGAATTTTGTTCTTTTTCTATGGCTGAGTAATATTCCATCATGTATATATACAGTATTTTTCTTATCTTGAGATACTAGGTAGTGGTATTGTTTGTTCAATGTGGGACTCCCTATTGCACAGCCTTTTATTCTGAAGCTCCCCACTAGGTCAGCTGAGTTTTTATCAGATCTGCATCTTGATCTGAATCATCCCCTGCACAATTCTGCATCCTGCCCCCATTATTCTTACAGGTATCATATCTGCATATCAGCTAAAGGCTTTCCATTTCTCATTTTTTTTTTTTCGTTAAATTTTTATTTTGTCAATATACACTGTATATGATAATTATGGCCCATCACCGACACCTCCCTCCCTCCTCCCTCTCTCCCCTCCCCCCCAAGAATGTCCTTTCCGTTTGCTTGTTGTAACAACTTCATGAAAGTATAGTTGTTATATCTTCTTCCCCACCCCCCCCGCAGTTTTTTTTGTGTGTGTATGTGGGTGAATTAATTTGTTTGTTTTTTTTTAGCTCCCACCAA
>NW_007729012.1:0-870 GCF_000696425.1 Galeopterus variegatus
GAATATTTCTAGGGGCAATATTTCAGTAGCCCCATAAGGAGCTTCAAGTTATTTTTTTTTTGGTGGCTGGCTGGTATGGGCATCCGAAACATGGACATTGGTGTTAGGACACCGCACTCTAACCAACTGAGCTAACCAGCCAGCCCCCAGGTTACTCTTAGGAAGTGTAAGAATACTGTTTTCCAGGAAACCAGCCTGTGTTGGGTAGATAAGCCCCAGGAAGACCAGAGGCGTGGGTCTGGGCCTCAGGAACGGCCCCACCACTGGGTCCCAAAGGACACAATTGGGGTGAAGAAGCAGAGCTCTGACCTCCCCTGTGGAGGGAATGTGCTGTGAAGGCTCTCCACCTTCCCACCTGCTGAGTCTCATCCATGAGCACCTCATGCTTTCCCACCATCATGGGATTCCTCCTGCCTAAAACAGCCTCCCCCAACAGCCAGAGCAACACCCTCTCTGAGCTCCCGTGGCAGTTCTCATAGGTCCTTCATTCATTCAGCACTCACAGTGCCTGACGGTGCCAGGCAGCGTTCCGAGTGCTGAGACACAGGTACCCAGTGCTGGTGGCTACCCTTGGGACCCCAGGTCTGGTGAGTGGCCTCTGCAGTGGGTTGTAAACTTTGGGAAAACAGGAACCAGTTCCCATCCCCCTTTGGTGCTGCAGCATTGGTGTCAGCCACACAGTAGCTGTTCTTTAAATACCTGCTCTGGCTCATGGGGATCTCCAAGATCCTTCCAGCCACTCCAGCGGGCAGCATGGCAGACTGAGCTTGGGAATTGGAAGCACTGGGAGGTCTAACAGCATCCTTGGGAGGATGCTTGGATCGTTCTAGCATTCTTGGGACACAGTGGGTCTCCTAGTGGGGCTCCACA
>NW_007729012.1:6292-8795 GCF_000696425.1 Galeopterus variegatus
CAGCAGGAAGGTAAACCAAGTGCAGATGGTGCGATGCAGGCCTTGAACACATTTGACTCCCTGCCCCCCTCACCTGCACTCCCCAGAAGCCCACATCCTCCTGAGGATTTCAAGCCTTGCCTACCCATTACCCAGAGCAGGGGTGCTCACACCTGGTATATAGGTGAGATCAGGTCAAACACCCCAGGTAAGATCCTCATCTGGTTCAATTAGGGTTACTAAGGAAAAAACTCCAGGTAAGATTCTAACCTGGTTAGATTAGGGCTACTAAGAAATGGAAGAGGAAGGACTAGAGAGTCCATGACCCTGCCTTCCCAGGCACTGGGAATTTCTGAGGGTAGCTGTCAAAGGCAGTGGGCAGTAGACCTCGAGCTTGGTTCAGGGACAGTACAGGGCAGCCACAGGGAACACATTTTTTGCTGCGGGTGGGGGAAGGGCTTTGGGTGCCTTCTTATCATGAAGCCCAGGAGGCCACATCTCTGCAGGTGTCTCTTCCTAAAAAACAGAGCTGCCCGAATGCAATAATTGGTACAAGACACACTTGGAATACAGTGCTTATGCAGATTTATGCAAATAGCGTGCAAATACAAGTAGCCTTAGGCTGGGTGCCCTGGGATGACAGCTGGTAGGGGATGGGATGCCCCACACCTTCTTATACTTCTGACTTTGCCTTAAGACTCTGAGAACGTCACAGGGAGAGGCCACCACCTTCCCTCCTCACAGTGCCTCTTCTCAGTGGGCTTCAGCAGGACAACAAGCAGTGATGGTGGCCTACTGTGGGTGGGTCCCACTGGGCAGGAAGGCACCATGGGCACCAAGGGGACATTAGACAGGAAGATTCCAGGGACATGCACTGGCATTGTTCAGACCATTTGATTCGGGACAGTGTCCTCATTTGATAGGAAAGGACAGTGAGGCTTGGAGAGGTGTGGTGGATTTGCTTGTCACCCAGCCAGAGGTGGCAGGACTGGAATCCCATCCAAGGCTGCCTGATGCTGATTCCAGGTGCCTTCACCCTGCTGCTGCCTACAGTGAGTGCTGTGCTACCCAATCAATAAGTAGCGTGTGTGCACATGTGGGCTTGGGGTTGCCACAGCCTCTGGACCCCTCCAATCGCCCTCCCCGCCTGCAGTGGTGCTCAGGCCAGCCTAACAGGGCAGTCTTGGGCCACCTCTCCATACCCAGACCTGGTGCCTGGCCCAGTAAAGGTATTTCTAAATTCATGAAAGCTCATCTTTAAGGTAGTTAAAGTCTATTTCAGCTACCAGGGGTCTTTGTTGTTCTTTTCTTAAGTCAACCTTGTCCAGGCCAGGCCACCCTCTGTGGGTGGTTGGGGGCAGGGTTTTCTTGCTGTAATGAATGGATATTCTCTTAGACAATCATCTGGGACAGTTAATCGTGTGGTGGGAGATTAGGGGAGCCTTAGGCTTGGGAAGGGAGGTCTCTTCGGTCCTGGAGCGCTGGCCTGAATGCTCAGGTATGGATGGGGAAGGACTCCTGCAGGTGGGGTTGAGCCGCAACCTCCTCCTTCCCCTGTCACATCTCGTTCCACCCTCCAGTCCTAGGTAATCGTGTGGGCACAGGCACAGACTGAGTGGAGCTCTAGGTTGGGCTGAGGTCTGTGTGAGCTAAGAGTGCTGGACCTGGGTTCACTCCACGCTTTGAGGGTAGTTTTCTCCGAGTCATAGCTGGGCCTAGCTGTGCTGTGGGCAGTCAGGGATCCCGTTCCCTCTCCAAAGCAAGCGGGGGCATCAGTGATCCCAGTGAACCCCTGATCATCTCATGAGGTCATCAGCAGCAACATGACATCAATGCGGTGGCCAGACCAGAGGCTGGANAAAAAACTCCAGGTAAGATTCTAACCTGGTTAGATTAGGGCTACTAAGAAATGGAAGAGGAAGGACTAGAGAGTCCATGACCCTGCCTTCCCAGGCACTGGGAATTTCTGAGGGTAGCTGCCAAAGGCAGTGGGCAGTAGACCTCGAGCTTGGTTCGGGGACAGTACAGGGCAGCCACAGGGAACACATTTTTTGCTGCAGGTGGGGGAAGGGCTGCGGGTGCCTTCTTATCGTGAAGCCCAGGAGGCCACATCTCTGCAGGTGTCTCTTCCTAAAACACAGAGCTGCCCGAATGCAATAATTGGTACAAGACACACTTGGAATACAGTGCTTATGCAGATTTATGCAAATAGCATGCAAATACAAGTAGCCTTAGGCTGGGTGCCCTGGGATGACAGCTGATTGGGGATGGGATGCCCCACACCTTCTTATACTTCTGACTTTGCCTTAAGACTCTGAGAACGTCACAGGGAGAGGCCACCACCTTCCCTCCTCACAGTGCCTCTTCTCAGTGGGCTTCAGCATGACAACAAGCAGTGATGGTGGCCTACTGTGGGTGGGTCCCACTGGGCAGGAAGGCACCATGGGCACCAAGGGGACACTGGACAGGAAGATTCCAGGGACATGCACTGGCATTGTTCAGACCATTTGATTCGGGACAGTGT
>NW_007729012.1:10355-23667 GCF_000696425.1 Galeopterus variegatus
CACAATGGTGGGTTGGGGTGGGGTGGCCACATATTCTGTGAGAGGGGAAGTGTCTGGGTAGTTGGTGGTAGGGGCTCATGTTATGCTGATTGCAGCTTGAAAAGCAAGAGTGCTCCCCTTTTGGGGAGTCACAAGCTGGTGGGCTCAGAGACCATCCTCTCCCAGCCTGGCTCTGACTCGGGGACTGGCCAGGCAGAGGGTGGGGGAACAGTACCCGCTGAGGCCAGGGTCGTGGTGATGGAGGAGTGGCCAGGGGCTGAAGAATCTGGGTGGCAGTGCAGGGTCTCCAGGCCCAGCAGCCAGGCACCTTCTATCGCCAACCTCTGAGCTCTGCGATTCTTCCTCAGCCACACGTACTTTGGAATTTGACTCCGGTGGAACGAGACACACTCTCCACCAGAATTACGGGGGTAAATAAGACGCCAGACCCCACAGCCGAGGCTGAGTCCTCGGAAGAGGTGCAGGAGGCCGAGCGCTCAGGCGGGGATGGAGGCCTGGTCCCTGCCTGGCCCTTAGTGAGGCGGCAGCTGTGGAAAGTCACCCACGGGCCTCTGAATGTACTTTGGCGGGGAGCCTCCCCGCGGGGGGTCACAGAGCATGATGTGGACTTAGAGCTGGGCCTTTTGGAGAAGGAGAGTGGAGAAAGACAAGGAGCCTGCCCCACACGCTTCCTCAAGAGCGTGTTTGGTCAGTGAGTCTGGGTCTGGGGTGTCTCTTGCACAGATTCCACTTGTGTCTCAGGTCCAGGAAGGTATCTTTGACCCTTACCCTGAGGTTCTGCTTTCCTACCTTGAGGGCCTTCCCCTGGGCACAGGCTCGGAAGACAGGCCCACGTGCCCCAGCCAGCCCCAGAGACTCATAAGAGGCAGAGCCTTGCCTTAAACCTGTGCAGAGGCAGGAGCGTGTGCTGGGCCAGGGGCCGAGCACCTGTGACTCCCCCTGGCTGACACTGGACCTGTTCACCCATTAACTGGCTCCTGTGAAACCGCTCCTATGAGCCTGGAGCTCCACATGCATCTCAGGTCTTTGTGCCCTTCTTAGAAGACCCTCCCTGTGCCTGTTTCTCAATTGAGAACACCAACCCTCCAGCAATGAGAATCTAATGAAGTTGTGTGCTGGATGGTGCATTATAGACAGCCCAGCTCAGCACAGTGCTGAGTGGGAATCCAGCCTCCACTCCTTCCTTACCGTGGGAGACATCAGCACATGAGTTTCTTCCAGGCTCAAAGTTTCTCCTTTCAGTCAGCAAATGTTTGTGTTTGAAAGCCTTGGTTGGTTGGTTGGTTGGTTTGTCTCAATGGCTGTCGACTATTTCACGTGATCGTGCAACCCAACTCCATATATAAAAAATCAAATATAGGTTATATGACCATAATGGAAGCAGAAATTTTATGAGACAAAACTTACCCTTAATGATGTGAGAAGATCTGATATTTTTAATTTTATTCTGGTTTTTTTAATTAATATTAATGCCATTCTTTTACATTCTGTGATGTTGTTGCAGAATAATTGGGAGGGAGGGGGAAGGGAAAGGGGAAGGAAATGTGATTGAAGAAGGAGGAAGGAGAAGGGGTGGGATTGAGGTCTGTGGCACCCCCCTCATTCCCACAGGGGAGACCAGGAGGCTTCCAGCAGTGGCTTGGTCATTGCCGGGCTGGGTGCAGATATCAGGGGAGTGTGGCAAAAGCTCTTGGCCCTCCACTGCCCCAGCTCAGGAGAGCATGGGGCGCTTCCTGTTGTGGCTCCGTTGTCATTGCTGGGCTGGTTGCACGTGTTGGGGGTACATGGCCAAGGCCTCAGCCCCCCACCACCCCAGCTCGGGAGAGCCCAGGTTGCTTCCTGTAGCAGCTTGGTGTTTGTCAGTGGGCTGGTTGCGGGTGTCAGGGGTGCATGGCTGAGACCTTCAGCCCTCACCCTGGGGACTGGTTATGGGTGTCAGTGGGCATGGCTGAGGACCACAGCTCTCCCCCCTTTCTGGCTTAGTAGCCCAGGGAACTTCCAGTCCTTCTAGGTGTTATAGGTGTTCTTTGGTGAAATAGGACCTTTACTAATAAATATCAAACTTTATCTCTTGTTGGGGGTACTTTATTTTTTCTTTCAGTTCTGTGTTGGATTATTTGCTGTTCCCACTACTTAAACTTTGCTCTGGAACTAATTTTTTGTCCTTTGCTTACTTCTAAAATGGGGACTGGTCCTGTGGGGACCAGTACTTGAGCTCTGTGGTTTAGCTAAATTGCTGCTTTGCTGCTGATTCCCTAGGGAAGGCTTTTTATGCAGCTCAGGTTTTAATGGTTGACTTTATAGGTATTTCTGGGCCTAGTGAAATCTGGTGCACCTCAGTTGTGTAGAAACTGGGCCTGAGTTTTTTCAGTAAACTGCAGCCCGTGCAGTTCTATATTGCTGACCAGTCTCCTCTGAGTGGACCTGTGCTGATTGGGGGGAAGATCGGCTGTCCTTGCTGTGCCCCAGTGTTCTCTCGGCTGGTCCGTCTCCCCCACTACCCATGCTCCAAACACTTCCCATGGGATGGGCCCTGCGTGGTCCCTTGTGATAACTTGCCGGCCTCTGAGTGACTCCTTTTCACTTGTTGTAGCTCCTCAGTCCTGTGTGAGTCTACAGGAACCCTATTAGTGGTCTTGCTGGCCTGGGGGCCACCAAGGCCGTCTTCTCCCATGCTACCTCCAAGCAACTTCATCTGAAGGGCACAGCTGCGGCTTTTGCCGGCTCTTGCTCCGTGTGCTCAGTGTCTCCAGCCTGTAAGCGGCCAAGATTCAAAACAGTCGGAGTGGTACTTTCTTTCTCTCATCGTGGCTTCTCTCACTTTCATGCACTCCGTAGGTCTCTCCTTTTCCCCTGAGCTCTAGCAGCCCCAGCTTGGCTGTTGTTGCTTTTTAATAGTTGTAAATTGGTTGATTTGTGGGAGAGAGTGTTGGGGACTGTCTATTCTGCCATCTTGACCTGAAGTCCAATTTTATTCTGTTCTTTTTTGTTAAAGGAAATGCTGTCTGCCCAATCCTCTAATAAAGTTGTAAACCAAAGTTTGCTAACACTGGCTGGTGGCCATGTGTCAGGATGCAGAGTCATGAGCGCATCACGGTTACTGTGGTGGTGGGTAGGGTGTTGCCATTTGGGCACCATAAATTGGAGCCTGTGTAAGTGAGAAACACAGATGGAAGATTGTCCCAGCCACACGCCCTCTCTGAACATGTACCCTGGGGTGTGGCTGGGGTCAGAGGTATCAATTCTGCATCCTGCAGGGACTGGGGATTTCCTAAAAGACCTGAGTGCCTTTGACTTAGTCATACTCTCTGTTCCTAACTTTTTCTCCAAGCACTGAGAAGGTTGTAGCTGATAACCTCCATAGACCTTTCCAGCCTGAACATTCTGGGATTATTCCAACTTGAACTTGACTTCCTTCTCCCTTAAGCTTCCCTACTTTTCTTCCTAGCCTATAAAATCCTCCCCTGTTAGAGACCCGAGCCACAGGTGAACTAGCCACCAGAGGCTGGGGTTTTGGGGTGGGGTGGGAGCACCGCAGGGAGCTGGCAAAGTGGTCGGGGACAGGGGGATGGGCAGTCTTGCTCCTGCTGCTCTGGGACTCTGGGAGCTCTGCAGGTGTGGAGCCCTGCTGCTGAGGACAGACCACCATCTGCCTGCTGTGCCCCTCCCTGCTGGATCTTCTCCAGCACCTGGATGTGAGCACAGAATGCAGCAGGTGGAGGCCTGGCCAAAGCCACAATGCACACAACCATCAGCAGCAGTCCAAGCTCAGACCTGGCTGCCTGGCTCTTCTCAGAGTTCTTTACCACTTAGCAGGCCAGTCCATCTCTTTCATTAATGAGGAAGAATATACTGTGATATTTTTAAAAGGCAGGCTGCAAGTGGTCTGAGAGGAACACAGAATTCTTAGAGAAGCCGAGAAATTCTCCTTCGGATAATGCCTTTAAGGTGCCATCTAGCCATGAAGGGCAAACTCCCCTCTACTCCCTCAACCCACACACCTGAGGACAAAGGGACTGGACACATGGGAGATGAATTGTGCTGCATTTTAAAATAACAGAGATTTGAATTTCAGGCCACCTGGGAGAGAACAGTAAGGAACCCAAAGGTAGAAGGAAGGGTCTGGAGAGAGAGGGGTCCCCAAACAGGGTGGGATATAGGAATTTCTTTCTAGAAAAGGTAATTGGGGATGTTCTGCTAGAAATGGTTTCTAGCCCCTCATGCCAATTATGTACCGGTGTGCCCAGTCTTCAGTGAGCTACTGTCTTGAGCATCTGCTTTGTGGTTGGCATGCTTCTGCGGACGAGGGAAAGGGAACAGGCTGTGTCTATGCTGGGACCCCGGGGACGTGGACACTGAGCCGTGGGAACCAGTGATGGCTGGGAGCACCTCTAAGCCATCTGAGAGAAATTCCCTTGTCTGGGTATTTCCACCTGTGTTTTCTCCTTGTACATGTTAGAGGCCTTCTCCCCTACCTGGGATCCCACTCAGCACCCGGGAAGTCCCCATTGGCTGGGACATGCAGCCTGAGTCCTGCATCTCCTGCCTTCTCTGGTTCAGGCTCAAATCCCCAGGCCGTATGTCTCTGCCTGGAGTCCCACTGAGAGCAGTGCTGCAGCCCTGTTGTGCGTGTGTGCCTGGGTGTGGTTTATTGGGAAGGAGAGCTCAGTGAGCAGTGAGGAGCTGGGGGAGTTGAGCTGATCTCCATCCCACTGGAAGCTTCTGGGGAGTGTTCATGCGTCTGCCTCCCCACCCTGCACTCCACACGCCTACCCATGGTGAAGGCTGCTGCCAGGGCCCATAACTGTCCTGCGTTCCTGAGCCTGCCTGTGAGACAGGCTCTCCAGGTGACTCACGTCACAGTGTCAGAGAAGCCCTGGGGCAGCAGAGGGAGTGAGCACCTGTGGGGGGCACGTGGGCATGCTGTGGTCAGAGGATGGCTGAGGGGGTATGAGGCGGGGCACGAGATGCATCTGATACAGCAAGGGACGGAGCCAGTGGCCACACAGTCCAGATGCTAACTCACCCACCCTTGTCCTCAGGCACATTGTTATGCAGCTGGGGGAAAAGACTGGGCAGCCAAACAGCTGGTGAGGCCATAGGACCTCACATAATCCAGTTCACACCTCCTTAGTGTAGGATGCTGATGGCCTCCTGTCGTTAAGTCCAGCCCAACCTTTTCACTTAGAGATGTGGAAATTGAGGACCACGTATTCATTTGTTCAACAACTATGCCCATGTTATCACAGTGAAAGGGGAGAGAGGTTAAGTAACTTCTGAAGGTGGCTGTGTGTGGAGTGGCTCACCATGAGGTCCTAGAGGGGTCAGTGGGTGTGAGCTGCAGGGGGAAAGGAGGGGTAGGAAATGTCACCTTTCGACACCTCCACTGACTTCTGGTGCCACCTGCGTGGTGAGTCCCCATTATTTTGGAAACATCTAGGAAAACCTGGGAACCTGTGTGAGCTGCAGGGGGAAAGGAGGGGTAGGAAAAGTCACCTTTCGACACCTCCACTGACTTGTGGTGCCACCTGCGTGGTGAGTCCCCATTATTTTGGAAACATCTAGGAAAACCTGGGAACCTTAGCTAGAGTCTTTGCCCATCTCTTCCAATTATTAATGAGTATTGATCTGCAAATAAATGCTTAAATGCAGAAGATGACAGCTCCATTTAAAGAATAGGCCTCAATTCTTGTTGCAGAATTTGGGGTCCTGTAGTAATACAAATATCCTTCCATTACCTACTTTCTTTAGCCTCAGGCTATTCATCTCTCCTCTTTCTGGGCCCCAGGTTCCCCATCTATGTAACTCCATTCGAACCTTGCACAAAGACCTACTTGATGACTGACTGTAGTGGATTGAATTATGTCCCCCCAAAACACACTGAGGCTTGAATTGTCTTCCAAGTTTTATGCATTAGAAACTTAGCTCTCACTGTGACTGTTAAGAGAGTGGGAAATCCTATTATGGTAATTGAAAGGTGGAGCCTTAAAGAGGTGATTGGATTACAGGACCATGCAGTAGTGAATGGATTAAAAATGGTGGTCAGGGGTGTGGTTCTGAGGGCTTTAAAAGAGGAGGAGAGTCTGTCTCTCTGCTCTCTCTGCATCCACCATCTTGCAATGTGAGACCTGAGTCACTGTCACCACCACCCGATGGACTTTGGACTTCCCAGCCTCAGAAACTGTAAGCAATAAATGTTGTTTTTCTTTATAAAACACCCAGCTCCATGCATTCTGTTATAAGCAACACAAATGGACTAATACACTGACTGACTGGCTGAACGCATGGACAGGCCCAGGAACCATCAGTGGAAGCAGCCATCAAGATAATCTTAGAAATCTCCTTTGTTAATGATGGGGAAACTGAGGCAGAGAGAGAGGAAATATGGATTTCCTTCCAAACACCCACAGCAAATGAAGGAAGCAGATGCTCAGCCAATACCAGGTGAGAAGTGACATAGCAGAGGTGTGTGCCAGCACATAAACAAGAGAGGCGTGGTGAATCTGTTCATGCTGCTGTGGACAGTGGCAACTGGGCTGAAGACAACCTCAAATCCCCAGATGCCACAGAAGGGTCTGCCAGCATCATGTTCTCTCCTCCCTTTCCCTTCAATGTGCATCAGGGCTCAGCTCGCAACAGGCCTGGACTCTGCCTGCCTGGAGCAGGACACGGCCCCTCACAGGATCTAGGGAGGCCGAAGGGAAATAGGCAGGAACCACAGGCAGCTGAAAGATGCTGAGGTCATGGGGCAGGGACCGCTTGGCCAGGATACTGTGGCTATCAGATGCCACCTTGGCCAGCAGGACTTCTGCCCTGCCCTACTTCTAGTTGTCACTCACATTAGACCCAAGACCCTGCTGGGAGCATCAGGCCAAGGGGAGCAAGTCAGGGCCTTTTAAGCTTTCCTTGAGGAGACAGGACCTATCCCTCTCCAGGACTCACCCAATGGCCTATTCATGAAACATGGGGAGGTGGACCAGGTACTGGGTTTATCCTATTGTGTATTCTGTACCCTCCCGCTCTCCCTGTGCCCACCTGTGCAGGAGGTGGTCCTCACCTCAAAGAGCTCACAGACATGAGAAAGCAGCTTGAGACCGAGTTCCCAGGAAACCCCACCCTGGGTCCAGGACAGCCTCTTTCATTCTGGGAGTGCTGGAGACTCTCCCTGTGCCCACCTGTGCAGGAGGTGGTCCTCACCTCAAAGAGCTCACAGACATGAGAAAGCAGCTTGAGACTGAGTTCCCAGGAAACCCCACCCTGGGTCCAGGACAGCCTCTTTCATTCTGGGAGTGCTGGAGAGCAGCGTCCCAAGAGAGCATCTTGGTGGACATTCTGACCATTGTGCTGCAGAACATCCCAAAGAGGCCAGGACTGAGAAGAATGATGTTGAGAGGATACTGCTGCACAGTGGCCGGTGCTCACCCCGCCCACAAACTCTGCAGTGAGCAGGTGAGGACCCCAAGACCACAAGGGGACCTGAACAGTAAGTGCAGTCACCTCCTCCCTTCTCCTCCTTCCATAAGCTGCACCCAGGAAGTGACAATACAAGGCAGAGTGTCCATTGCTATGGAGTGCATTCAAGGGGCTAGAGGATGGTACAGACCAGTGCTTCTCAAATTGTAAAGTTTGTAGGGCTCACTTGGGGCTTTGGTTAAAATGCAAATTCTGATTCAGTGACTCTGAGGTGAGGCCCAAGAGTCTACATTTCCCACAAGTTCCCAGGCAATGCTGCTGGTCCTTGAACCACCCTTTGAGTAGCGAGGGTGTGCACATGAGAGCTGCAGGAGATCAGAGAAGGGCGGGAGAAACACGATGCTGATGTGGGGAGGCAGGGAGCGGGGAGGGTGGCACCTGCCCTGGTGCTCCCCTCTGCCCTCCACCGTCTGCACACAGCCGCTGGTCCAGTCACCCTGTCTTCCTGGAAGAGCCTTGTCACCCTCTTCCTTGACTTGACAGAGTTCTGGGAAGCCCTCTCAGGCTGCCATGGTTATAGCATGGTCTTCCCCCTCCTTCGTGCCTTCCTTATGTCTTGAAATCTCCGTAGCCGTCAGCGGTACCATGCTTAGATTCAGGCTGTGGCCTGGGCCCTGCACTTGGAAGGCCTTGCTCTGTGCTCTCTGACCATGCCACTTTCCAGGGCTTGAGGGATCTCCAGGGCACCAAGAATGTGCCAACCTAGAGCCTCGGCTCCCTTTCTAGATCATTATCTAGGTAACCCCAACTCCAGGATTTTCTGCTCAAATGGCATCCAGCCCACTTCCAGGGCCTATTGAGACTCTTCCCTGGGTCTTTCCTCCTGGAGATGGACAGAGCCATGGGTTCATGTGCACCTGGAGGCCCAAGGCGAGCCAAGAGCTCTGTTTGTGGAAGGAGCTTGGATATGAGGGCTGAAGAGTCTCTGTGTGTGCAAACCCCCTCATGGGTGGGGCAGGGAAGAGGGTGGGAAGAGAAGGAAGCCAGGCCACAGGCCAACGCCTGGCTTTCTCATGCCAGCACATGTCAGCATATTCTAGCATGAAACACAAGGAGTCTGAGAATTCTAAATTCTAATCTCACCTCCCATTTCCATCCATGCCTCAGTTGCCTCAAATGTCAGGGTGAGTCTGCGCTGTCCCTGTCCAGTGTAACCACTCCTCAGTTGCAATGCCACTACTCAATGTGTAATGGCACTACTCAGTGTGGAATGCCCCTGCTCCATGTGCAATGCCCCACCCCTGTGTGCATAGCTGTCCACCTAGCTGACTGTGAAGTCAGCCCTGTTTCCCCCTGTCTCTCCAGTGCCTGGACAGGTGTGTAGAACAGAGTCCATGATCAATGAATTTCTTTTTGTATGCCTGAAAGAGGAAAGTCAGTCTGATAAGGTAGATTAAGTCAGTTCTAGCAACATTTGCATTGTGGAGAGCTTCCGAGGAGAAAAAATATTCAATCTAAGATCTCAACCTTGTGATTCTCTACTGGCAGAATGTCAGATACCATGCACCTGGCTGAGTGGGTGGGAATATTTTTAATTTTGAAATTAATATTAAAATTATTTGGTTAAAGATAAGGAATATATGCACATGATAGACAAAATTCAAAATTTACAACATGAGAAGTATTTCTCTCCTGTCTCCCAGTCCCCCTGGTCCCTTCCTTACAGGCAACTCCAGAGACCCATTCTTTGTATTTTTTCAGTGTTGGCCTTGCTATATAAGACCAAGAAAGATGGTAGTAAATGCTGCACAATGACCTTCATCTTGTGCTTCCCCTTAACAGTATATCCTGGACATTGTTCCATATCAGAGCATGTAGAACTCTCATTCTTTTTGATGGCTGCAGTGTATTCCTTATTTATTTACCTTGTCTCTCTTTGTTGGAGAGTGAGACGGTTTCCATGCTTTGCTTTTACAAACAGTTTATGGGTTTTTTTTTGTATATATATGTGACTGTATTTGCAGTATTAATTTCTGGCAGTAGAATGTCTGGATCAAATGGAATGCACGTTTAAAATGTGGATAGACATTGCCAAATTGCTCTGAAGTAGAATTGTAACAATGTGCGCTCCCAATAGCAACACGTGAGAAAGAGAGCATTTGTTCCATGTGGAGGTATCTGTAAAAGGGGTTGGCAGGGTAGGAAAGGTACAAGAGAGATTGCCAGTGTTCATCAGAGCTCACCAACATGGCCTTGCCCAGTGCTTGCCTGGGGAGATATTTTCATAGTTCTCTGGCTGTGTTATATGTGTTCATTTTCTGATTGCAAAATGTTTTGCTAGGGCTTTCCCTTCCTGATGGCAGAATTGGTCTCAGGGCCTCTTTTAGCCCTGGGGGCGATGGCTGTCAGGGGGGAGGAGAGACGGCAGGAACTGTCCTCTGGTGGCACACTCCCTTGCATTTAGAGCTGATTGGCCCTGTGGCATGCTCATTGCTCAGCCAACAGGAAATGGCAGTGGCCCAAATAGATCACTCTGAAACAAACATTCCTTTACTCGCTCACTAGCTTCATCTGTCAGTCCTTTCATCTATCTGTCCATCCATCCATCTATCCATCCCTTCACTCATGCAACATTTATGAGCACCTACTTGTATCAGGGGTCTTCAAAAAAGTTCATGGAAGGATTTGCATTATCTTCTGTATTTTTATTTTTTTATTTTGGCAGCTGGCCAGTAAGGGGAATCTGAATCTTTGACATTGGTGTTATCAGCATCATGCTCTAACCAAGTGAACTAACTGGCCAGCCCTGTAAATACCCTCATATGAGATTAGAGAGCTGCGAGGTGAGGGGAAAGGGGAGGAGTTGCAGAAATGCAAACAATGAACAACACTTTGAGGTCTTATGTGCTGATGTAGAGGAAGGTTGATTACAATAGACCCCACTTATTGCAGACCCACTGGGTGCTGGGCCCTCTCTAGGCACCTGGGCTGCAGAAATGGTGAAAAAACACCCTCTATCCCCTAAGGAGATCAGGGTCTCCTAGGGAGGAAGGACAGTCATGCAAAGAGCCAATATCGGGGAAATGTCCTCCATGCAATAAGAGCAGTGGAGAGAGGGATTAGTTCTTGCTGGGGGTGAAAGAATGTCACATGACTTTATTTGCTTTAAATCAAATTAACCTGGCTGCGAACCCCCATTTGTCAAGAGAGATGAGAAGTCCATATCTGTCAGGTTTTGGGCAGGCCTCACTCGGGGCAAACATTCAGGGAAAAGCCCTCTAGTCTTCTGCTCCCACTGGTCACTCTGATAAGTTCCTATTCTTGCGGAAGCTTGGGGGTCTTCACTAAGGTTTGGAGCCTCAGGATTTAATGTCAGCCCCCCAGGCATCCTTTTATATGAGGTTTGGTCTCTGCTTGGGAAGAGGGTCAGATGAAAGCACGGGTTCCTGCCATCTTAGAAACCCCTCCCTCCCCACATCTCTAAATTTCAATATCTAGGCCCTGGGGAAGACCCCAAATCCTTCTTTCCCTGGATTTCAACCTTCCCAAACATTGGTGTCCTTTCATTTTGTGGAAATCCAGCTCCATCAACTTCATGAGCCCAGACTTTTGAACACAAGAGCCTTGGTGGGTGCGCTGCCTCCCTGGGTGCATGGGTAACTTCTGACTTTAGCTGGGTGAGCAGCACAGAACAGTTAACAACTCAGGGAACCAACTTTTGGGGAAATCCAGCTCCATCAACTTCATGAGCCCAGACTTTTGAACACAAGAGCCTTGGTGGGTGCGCTGCCTCCCTGGGTGCGTGGGTAACTTCTGACTTTAGCTGGGTGAGCAGCACAGAACAGTTAACAACTCAGGGAACCAAGGCCTGGTGCCTTTTCAGTAATGAGGAGGCACAGATGCCGAAAGATAGCGTAGAGGACACTGCTCTCATCCTCTCAGATTCCTTTTGCTGTGACGGTGTGCTCATCCCTTGTTGCTGAGTGTTTTGTGTCTAATGTCCTGCACCTGAGATTCTCTTCAGCTGCCTGTCCTGGGCAGCTGGTGCCACTATGCCCGCATGCACACACAGATGGGCGAGAGTGCTGGGGAGCGGGTGTCCTCCTGGGGCAGCCTGTAGGCAGGAAAGCCCAACCCCCTTGCCTCAAGTTGAGGCTGGGACTTTGCCTGGAGCCTGATCCTGTTTGTTTCTTATCTTTCCCCATCCAGTCTCCCCCACTCACTTATCTGTTCCTCCTGAGCAATTAATAGCATTTAATAGCATTAATCTCATCTCAGGGTCTGCTTCTGGGGAACCAGACCTGCAATATACAGTGAGGACGAGACACAAATTACTGTCTGCCCTGATGCTCCCCTGATGAATGCAATGAATGTGTTGTTTCAAAGCCGAGGTTCACAGCAGAAAGGACCCCTGGCCCCATCCAGTCTTCTTTGTCTCAGCTGGGCAGACCAAATAACCAGCCGCCCCCACAGAGTGTGAGGAGAGGCAGTGTTCCAGGGCACAGGTGGGACAGATGTAGTGGTCTGCTCCGACCACAAGCACAGGGAGTCCCCGGTGTGGCACAACTGTCCTAGATAAAGCAAATATCATGTGGTGGGGGTGTGAGGGCTGCTAGCAAAGGCCAAGTCCAGAATAAGGGAAGTGAAATCCCACTTAACCCAGCAAGGCCACATGTCCCTGAAGTTGTGGGTTCAGCTAGGGGCTGTGGTTATAAAGGGAAATTCACATTCTGGATGGAACCTCCCAGGTAACCTTGTCCAGGATGGCGAGGGGGCTGGAAAGCAAGGCATGTGGCCCAGGGCAGCTTGCTCTCTGGAGAACAGGTGGGGGACTTGGTCTTCCTAAGGGAAATGAGTAAGGCTTCATAGAGCCAGTGAGGTTTGAGCTGGGCTTTGAAGGCTCACAGAAGTTCACCAGGGAGAAGAAGGGGCAGAGGCAGCTTAGCCTTTTATTTGCTGTGAGACCTCGGGCAAGTCATTTTACCTCTCTAAGCCTCATGTTCCATTTATATAAGATGGGGGCAATAATATGACTTAATTCATAGGGTTCTTGTGAAGATTAAATAAGCTATTCCTGTAAAGAGCTTAACACAGTGCCTGGCACATGGTAAGTGCAGAGAAAATAGCCAATATCAGTGTATTTGTATGAGTAAGAATCCAAGGAGCTAAAATTGTCTACTTGACAGACATCGACATGTATTTCAAGACCCAGGACAAATGGGGAGGTGTGACCGCCCTCTTATTTCTTCTTCCATCTTAGACATGACCAGCACCCCTGGGCATTTCTGTGTGTGCCCTGTCGCGGATGCTGTGGCGTGCTGCTGGACGCCCTTGCTGGGTGGCAGCAGGAGGCACTTGCTTCCCCACTGCCTCGGGTGTCGGCTGCTATTGGAGCGGTGGCTGCAGGCTTCTCTGGCAGCTGCCTTCCACTGAAGGTGGATGTCTCGCCCAAACCCACGCCCTCTCTGGGAGCCGCCCACATTCTAGTGGACAGATGGGGGTAGAGGTCTCCTCTCTTGCCTCAATTTGGGACAACGTGAAAGGTCATCCAGCCTCAGAGCTCCTCATGGGGTCGCCTGAGGCCTCTGCTGGGATGGCATCTCAGTTTAACTTCTCCCTCTGTCCAGCCTTGCTTCCATCATTCCCTTACAAGTGACAACCCCCTGAGTGCAAACCCTGCCTGAGACCCCCTGATGCATGTTCCCATATCTGTCTGTTACTTGTTTGCTTCTTCCAATCAAACTGGAGAACTTCTTTAGGGTGGGGGTCATATGTTCTTCTCACTGGTGTCCCTAGCACCTAGCACAGAACAACACAATGTCTTAAGGTTAGTCTAGCTGGGAGCAAGATGGCGACGGGTCTGGAGCGGGCGTGCCAGAGGACAGAGCAAGCCTGAGAA
>NW_007729012.1:27064-27302 GCF_000696425.1 Galeopterus variegatus
ACAGAGCTAAAAGACAACCAACAGAGTGGGAGAAAATATTTGCAAATTATACATCCGACAGGATTAATATCCAGAATATACAAGTAACTTAAACAACTTTACAAGAAAAAAACAAGTAACCCAATAAAAAAATGGGCAAAAGAGCTAAGTAGGCAATTCTCTAAGGAAGATATACAAATGGCCAACAGTCATATGAAAAAATGCTCAACATCACTCAGCATCCGGGAAATGCAAATCA
>NW_007729012.1:28152-43953 GCF_000696425.1 Galeopterus variegatus
AGTCCCAAATATGTCTGTAGCTGAGGTACGGTTTAAGAAATTCCACATGTTCTCACTCATTGGTGAGAGCTAAAAAAACAAACAAATTAATTCACCCACATACACACAAAAAAAAAAACCGGGGGGGGGGGGGAAGAAGATATAACAACTATACTTTTTTGAAGTTGTTACAACAAGCAAACAGAAAGGACATTCTTGGGGGGGAGGGGAGAGAGGGAGGAGGGAGGGAGGTGTCGGTGATGGGCCATAATAATCATATACATTGTATATTGACAAAATAAAAATTTAACGAAAAAAAAAAAAGGGTTAGTCTAGAGGAGAAAGTGCCAGACATGAGGAGCAGCTTCCAGGTGGAGGTGGCTTCTGAGCCGAGTCGAGTGCTAGCTGTGTGTGTTAGCTGGGCACAGAAGGCCCCCTCGGGTGAGGGGCTCCAGGACTGCTATCCTCCAGGGGACTGCAGGTTCCTGAAGAGGGTGGAGTGATGATTAATTTTAGATGTTAACTGGACTAGATTAATAAATACCTAGAATTCTGGCAAAACATTGTTTTTGGGTATGTCTGTGAGGGTGTTTCCAGAAGAGATTAGCATGTGGGCTTGAGTGGACTGGGTAAAAGATCCTCCTTCAGTATGGGTGGGCACCATCAAATCCGCTGGGGGCCCAGACAGAACAAAAATGGAGAAAAATCTGAATTTCTCTCTCTATCTGCTGGAGCTGGGACATACTCTTCTCTCCTGTCCATGAACATCAGAACTCCAGGCTCTGTAGCCTTTGGGTTCCAGGACTTGCACCAGTTGCACCTCTGTGTGCTCAAGGCCTTGAACTTGGACTGAGAATCATGCCATTGGATTCCCTGGTTCTGAGGCTTTGGACTTGGACTGAGCCATGCTACCGGTATCCAGTTTACAGACTGTCTGTCAGGGGACTTCTCAGCCTTCACAATTGCATGAGCCAAGTACCCTCTCATGTGTCTATATACATATCTTCCTGGTTCTGTCTCTTTGGAGAACCCTGACGAATACAGGTGGCAATCATGAGCTCCCGGAGTCCTCCAAGGGATACCTCCTAAGCTTCAGTGAGGATGAGAATCCATAAGGAAAGAAGCATGGGCAGGCGATTCCACCAGTGCAGAATCTGGCAGAGCAGGAGGCAAACCTGGCTCTGGAGTCTCCAGCCTGAGTGGGCAGGAAGATTGAGACACATTGACCCACATTGCAGCCTCTGGTGGAGGGAGCATGCTGAGGATGGACGAGGCCTTTGCAAACTCATGTCTGGAGCTGAGAAGTTTGGGGAGGCTAGACACACAGATTTGACAGGCATAGAGGTAGAGGTAAGAGTTAAATCCACAGGAAGCCAACTGGATCATGTGGAGTGAGAGGAGAAGGCTGAAGAGCCAACCCAGGGCCCGGAAGGAAAGGGAGGTGGGGGAGAGGGGAAGAGCCAGAGGAGCAGAGGAGGTCTCAGGGGTCAGAAAGGCATGAGATAGGGGGAGGGCTCACTGAGGTCAAACGTTGCTTGGAGATCAAGAAGGTTGAGACCAAGAGGAGCCTTGGGCTTGGTTTTGGGAGGCTCTGGTGGCCTTTAGGGGGCTGGCTAGGGAAGTGACTGAGAGCACAGGTTTTATAATCTGAGCTGGGTCCAGGTTGTAGCTCTTTTACCTGCTGCCTGTGTGTCCTTGGAGGAATCATTTAGCCTCTCTGTTCTCTGTGACAGCTGCAGAGACTGAAGGACATGGTACTTGAAAAAGCACAAGGCAGAGTGCTTTTCACCTTGCAATGGGGTGTGGCAGTCACTGCAGCAGGTGTCATTGCAGGGGAGAGCATCTCTGTGGGGTTGAGGAAGAAGGGCCAGGGTGACAAAGGCTTTGTAATTTGGGGTCTACTCAGCCTGGGTTCGCTGCACAGTGGAGGAGCCCAGGGAGGAAGGGAGGAAGATTTGAACGTGGGAAGGGGGAAGCTGAGCCCAGAGGCGGTGGCAGGTGTGCAGGTGCGTGGGGGCAGACCGGAAGCCTCCCTGGGTGAGGGCAATGCTCGGAGGAGCACGGCCTCTCTTTGGCAGTGACACGAATAATTTCTCCTCATCATGGATCTGTTCATGGCCATAAAATATGGGATGACACTAGATTTGGTCATTAAGTAAATGGGATAAAGAAATAATTGGAAAATGGATCCCTGTCCGGAAGGAGTGGAATTGTTCCCCGGGCTATTGTTCCCGGTGCCCTGCTCTCTGAGTAATCTGCCAGAACCAGGCAAAGAAGGACGTCAGGCTTAGGGTTGATGAGAAACTCTGCCTTGAAAAGAGCCAGAAATTACCCTGACAGTGGAAGAGCCTTTGTCTCCTGAATAAGAAAGAGGAAAAAGACCCTGAGTATTCCCTGAGGGTGGGAGGAGAGGGAAGGGAGGAGGACAGTCACAAGTCCCTGAATGTTAATCCCCCAAACCCAGGGCTTTTCCTAGTTGGGGGAGTGGCCAGAAGAGCATCTGGACCCTGCCAGGGAGGTGGGGAGGAGGGGGGGTGCACTGGCTGCTGGGGCTGGAGGAGGTGGCCATGTGCGAGGAGCACATGCTTTTCCCCGCATGTCCACCATCTGTCATCTGGCCTCTGCAATTTCTGTTCTCACATTCAACCAAACCAGAGCTCCTCCTTGAGCACTGGTGGGCAGAAAGTTGGGGTTATTATCCAAGAAACAGCCCTGGGAGGAAGAACTAGTCTCCTGGTGGAGGGAGTATGAGGAGGATGGGTGGGAATCATCCCTTCCCTGTCCCCCCAAATCCTTTGCAATTAGCCCATAGCATTTCATCCAAATGCCAATCTCATGTGTCTCTCTGCTGCTTCAGGCCTGGCCTCCCACTCCTCCTCTAAACACAAGTCAGGGGTAGCCCAAAACAGAGCACCAAGTTCAGTCAAATACACAGGACAGTACCTCACTTTCTCCATTCTAGATTACAAGAGTATGTCCCCAGAGCCCGTGGATGTCTGCAGCATTGGGTTCACTTCCTTCACTTGCTCAAAATACAGATTACTGGGCCTCCCCCCAGAGCCAGAGAACCCAAATTCCCAGAATCAGGAACTTTATTTAAATAACCAGATGCTTGACTTTAAGAGAAAACTCTCTATTTCAGTTGTGTGTCCCTACCTGAAGACAGATTGCTCTGCAGGAAACAGTGACATGAAAAAAGAATTACAAAATTGCTCTTGGTTTTACAAAAAATGCAAATCATTATAATTTTCCAAATAAGATACGCAAGGATTTTTTTGTTTTGTTTTGTTAAACATTGAGAGCCAAACAACTTACTAGAAGACAGAGATGAAAGTTGAATGAACAAGCCAGTAATGGAGAAAGGGGGAATTTTTACAAAATCAGTTTTTCCTCACCCCATCTTCATATGATATCCATCAAAACACATCATCAATGGGTCATGTAGCAAAACAAGAAAAAAACCAGTATGCTTGTGCACATACATACATTAGTGGCTTTATGTACAACTAACGAAATGAAAGGATAGAGAAAACTAGGCTAGAGTCACCAGGATGTGGCAGAACCTGCCTGCCTCCTGCTGGAATGTAGCAGTTACAGGTGTGTCCTTCCTTTAGGACGGGGAAAGCTGTGTGCATCTTTGATGTGGCCCATGGAGTCAGAATCCATCGCTCACAATAGGTTCCACTGAGGACTGCCTGCCTCTTCACTGAATACCCCACATAGGACCATCCTGCCCTGCCCTTTTCACATGAATACAAAAGTTGTTCTCAGATCTGACCCCTTCCTCTGGTTTTTCATGGGCCACGGCCAGTGCTGGAGTCTCCTCGGCTGTTTCAGAGGAGGTGCCCAGTCAACAGCAGGGGAGTGCAAGAGCAGGCCCACTGGGAACCTGTCTTTCTAATGAGCTCTCTGGGTGATTCTGAGACACATCGGGTTTGGGAGCCTGTGGACACAATGTCTACCATTTGTTGCAGTATGTTCCCCCTGCCTTTCTGGCCCGGGGCCCTTCCAGGCCCTTCCGCCCATTTCTTGCCTGCCTGCAGTCCTCTTCCCAGAGCTGCTGCTGTAGCTGCTCTGGATCCTTAGCATTAACCATCACTCCAAATACTGAATCCAGCCACAGCCCTGGCCCAGCACCTGCCCCTTTACTCCCAGGCTCCATATAGTCCTCTTGTTCACTTTTAAAATTCTACCTATATACAGAAAAATTCACATTTTTTTTGTTTTTGAATTTTGTTAAATGCATACAGTCATGCAATCACGCCCATAATTGAGATACAGAGGAGTTTCAATCCCCGCCCCCCAAATTCTCTCTTGCTGTTCTTTTGTGTTCAGTTGTTATTTCTTTTATAAAAAAATTTTTCTTTCTGAAACTGATCTGGTTCTATTTCTTTTAAAGCTGCTCTGCTTGTGGTGAATTCTCTTAAATTCTCTTTTTTCATTTTCTGAGCATCTTTATTTGCCCTCATTCATGAAGGATAGTTTCACCGGATGTAGAATTCTGGGTTGGAAGTTCTTTGTACTTTAAAGATGTTGTTTCATTGTCTTTTGGCCTCTGAGGTCATTCAAATCATTGTTTTCCAATAAGTAATGTGTCATTTTTCTCTGGTTGCCTTCAGGATTTTAAAAAAATCTTTGGCTTTTGGTACTTTTAATTTTATGTGTCTGGGATGGTTTTTTTCGAGTTTATCCTATTTATGGTTCTTTGTATTTTTTGAGATCTGTAAATTTCCATCTTTTTTCAATTTAAAACATTTCAGCCATTACTTCTTTAAATATTTTTTTGTGCACCAATATCTTTCTCCTCTCCTTCTGAGACCCCAATGATACAAATTCAGATGTTTAATATTGTCTACAGGTCCCTGAGTCTCTGTTTATCTTTTTAATTTTTTTCCCTTCTGTCTGTTCTCAGATAGTATAATTTTTATTGACTTATTTTTAAGTTCATTAACTTCTTTCTCTGTCACCTCTATCCTGCTATTGAAACTGTCCAGTGGATTTTTTACATCTGATACAATATTTTAATTTTTTTAATAGTTTCTATTTCTCTGATGAGAATCTTTCCATTCAATTGTGTTTACCTTTGCCTCTTAAGTATCATTATGATAGTTGTTTTAAAGTCTTTGTCTTGTAATTCCAATATGTGCATCATCTTATTGCCTCACCCCAAATAGGGCACAGTAGAACTCACTCATTATCCCTGATTCCAGAAGCTATCTAGTCTCCAAAAAAAGGTTCCAGCAGCCCAAGTTCCAGCCTCAGTCAAAAAGGTTCTGCTGTCCTCCCCCAGTGCCAGGGTGCACTGGCTGCTGACGTTGCTGCCGCTGGGGCTGCAGCACGAAAAGGAACAGAGAGGAGAACCCAGCCAGCAAGCTCACACCAGTGCAGGATGTGTAGGATGATGGGTGCTGGATGTCCCTGCACCATTGGTTCGTGGCAGACAGCAAAGACAAGGAACCCAAAGTCGTCTTCATCTGGGACTCCTTGGTCTAGCTAATGCACCAGTGCAAGATCTGGTGGCAGCTCTTCTCTCCTCTGCACACACTTAACTTTGGCATTGGTGGGGGACAGCACATAGCATGTACTGTGGTGGCTGGAAAATGGGGAGCTGGAACATATCTGGCCTAAGATTGTTCTGGCCTGGGTGGGCATCAACAACCATGGGCACACAGCAGAATGGGTAACTGGTGGCATCAAGGCCGTTGTGCAACTGGTGAACCAGCAGTAGCCTTAGGTCTGAGTCACGGTGCTGTGCCTGCTTCCAAGTGGTCAGCACCCCAACCTACTTCGGAAGAAGAACCGATGGGTGAATGAGCTGATAAGGGCAGCACTGGCTGGCCACCCATAGGCCCACTTCCTAGATGCTGACCCTGGCTCCATGCATTTAGATGGAACCGTAAGTTACCATGTCATGTATATTTAACTGCATCTGAGTTGCCTGGGCTACACACCCATCTGCTAGGCCCTGTACTCCCTGCTTCTGTGTCTGCTGGCCCATGTCAAGAGCCAGGCTGTCCCCCTGCTATAGCCTGCACCTTGGGCATTGTGCCTTCCACAATGTTAAATTCTCCTTCCTCAGTGGAACAAAAACAAAAGAAACCAAACAAAAAAACAAACCAGAAAAGTTCTGTCAATGGCTTCCCACCGAACAAACTCAAAACACTGGTACTTACAAAGCCCCTTACAGTCATCATCTGGCCCTCTGGTCTGTTGATATTGTTGTACAGGATGGCTCTATTCTTGTTCTGGAGTTTCTTTTCTAACTTTTCCATATTCTGGACCTTCTTGAAGCTCTGAAATAGTCTAACTAAGATGGCCAGTGGCTTAGTTGAAAATAGTTCCTAAAGGCATCAGGACACAAGAGAGGAAAATTCTCCCAGCAGCATGGAGTGGCAGACAAGACTCCCAGCTGGGAACCCAGGTAGCCACATCCCTGGCCAGCCCTTACTTGTCTGACCACTTTGCTTTCTGAGAATCCAGCCTCCTGAGTCCAGGCCACACTTGGGCCAAGCTCATTTTCTACTGCTTCATGTCATCTTCACTGTCCTCTGCAGCAGCTTTTATTCCTCCCAGGCCATGCAATCCAGCAACCATCTCTCCCAGAAGAAGGAACAGTCAGGTGGCAAGCTTCTGCCTCCCATTTTTCACATGCAGAGAGACAACAACCCGTGCGGTTAATTTTTTGTGTCTACTTGACTTGGCCACAGGATGCCCAGATATCTGATTAAACATCATTTCTGGATGTGTCTGTGAAGGTGTTTCTGGAAGAGGTTAGCATTTAAATTGGGGAACTGAATAAAGGAGAAGTCTGTCCCAATGTGTATGGGCATCACCCAATCCACTGAGGGCCTGAATAGAACAAAAAGGTGGAGGAAAGTTGAATTAAATCTATGCTGACTGTTTGAGCTGGGACATCAATCTTCCCTGCCCTTGGAACTCCTTCTCAGGCCTTCAGATCTGGAATAGAATCTACATCATCAGCTCTCTGGCTGTCAGTCCTTTGAACTACAGCTTTCCTGGGTCTCCGGCTTGCAGATGGCAGATCATGGGACTTCTCAACCTCTGTAATCATGTTAGCCTTATAATAAATCATATGTATATGTGTGTGTGTATCCTATTGGTTCTGTTTTCCTGGAGAATCCTGACTACTACAACGCCTGCCCCCAATTATTTCTCTCTGAATCCAGGGAGTCTGGCTCTCTGCAGCAGCTTGCTCCCTTCTGGAATTCAAGCCAGGCATAGCTAGACCAGACCTCAGCAGCAGAGGAGAAATGTGAACTATTGAGGGCTCACTAACTTATTCAACAAACATCTGCATTTGTTGTTCCCAGACCACAGAGGTCCATGAGGTAAGAAGAGATCTCACATTGGCTGCTGATGTTTCTCCAGAGTAAGTAAGTGTTTCCAAGGGGTGGACTGTGTTTGTGCTAATTTCTCACACGCTTATTGCTTTCTTTCTTGTGAGCTCCAGGCTGCTGAGGCAGTGGCCCTGATGTTTCTAGTGCTCAGAATGGATCGCTGCTATTTGGTCCACTGAAGGCACCTTTAATGGCGGAGCCCTGTTGGCACTCCAGTAGTCAAGCTGAAGGCACCCAATTCTCCACTGTCTGGACCCCCCTCCTTTCCAACACTTCCAATGCCTTGCACCTTTTTGGTCCTTGACAATATGGAAAAATTGCTCACCTAGTGTCTACACACTATTTCCTTGCTCCACATTTATTGTCTGCCTTCTAGGGCCAGGCCCTGTGTTAGGCATTGGGGAATACAGAGGTGTCTTAGACAGGGAAAGAAGTTCTAGATTTTTAAAGCTGTGCTCAGAACAATTAATGTGTGGACTCTAAGGTCTTATTACAAACTGTGAGATGGATATTAATGTCCCATTTTCCAAATAGGTGAGGTCCAGAAGAGTGGGTGGCTTGCCCAAAGTCACACAGCAGGTGAGCATCAGAGAAGATGAGTCTGGGTCCAGGGTGTGCAACCACCTGCCAAGGTAAGCTGTATTCAGAGCTGATATCATTACACCCTGACAGAATTTAGCAAAATGGGTATGCCCTAGGTTCATTTTCTTAAAAAATGTAGCTGATATTTTTGTTGAATAAAAAATAAGTCAGCCTGGCCAGTTAGCTTAGTTGGTTAGAGCGTGGTGTTGATAGCAGCAACATCCAGGGTTCAACCCCTTACTGGCCACCCCCGCCCCCCAAAAAAGGAAAAATAATCTTGTTGATGGCAGAGGTAGTTTGAGTGATTGATCTTCATTTTTCCATTAACTGCCTCCCACCCCACTGCCACCTTAAAAGCAGAAGCTTTGCCATCATTTGTGCCCTCCTGAGCCAAATGGTCAACAATACAGAATGGACGGGACAGCAGCAGGCCCAAGCTCTGCCATGGCCACTTGAGGTGGCAGAATAGCTATGTCCTTGAACTAGACAGTCTGAAAATCAATTGTTTCAAGATGGTAGAATGAGCACAGGCAGAAATCTCGTTTGGGGCCATAATCAGAAAAAAAGATGGAAAAAATACAAAGATAATGAATACGTAATTAGACTTGAAAACAAAAAAAGGAGACTCTTCTTGAAGTTTAAAGTGTCCAGTATCTCCATAGGAAGAGGTAGACGAGAGGCCTCAGGGGCAAGCTGGATAGTCCTTATAATTTTCTCTGCTTTTAGGTATGTGTGTAAAAAGAATACACACTTTTAAAAATGCATATGGGCCCCTTACTAACATTGACTATACACTAGGCTGCAAATCTCTACTTACCCCAAAACATGCAAAGAAGTCCCAGCATCCATAACATATGAACCATGTCTATGGACCACATTAAAATTAGACACTGGAAATCAGTAACAAAGATATCACTACCCTCATATTTCTCCATACACATAATAACACACTTCGAATGTGAACTGGAAAAAAATATAACTTCAGAGTTGAAGAAAAATAAAAATACTATATCATAAAACTTGTGGTTTGTACCCAAAGGACTATTTATAGTGAAACATCTTTATTAGAAAACAAGAAAAATTAAGCATTGACCTAAACTTTTAAATAAAGAATCTAGAATTGCACTGTCCAATGCAGTAGGTCATTAGCCACATGTGGCTATTTAAATTGAAATTAATTAAAATTGAATAAAATTAAAAATTCAGTTCCTTGGTCACACTAACCACACTGCGGGCGCTCACTAGCCACATGTAGCTAATGGTAGATATAGAACATTTCTATGGCTGAAGGTTCTATTGGAACTTTTTCTGGTCTAAAAAAAGAAAAAATGAAGAAAAAAAGACAAAAGTAACAGAGATAAAAGTGAAATTTAACTTTTTTTAAAAAAGTACACTTGATTAATAAACCCAAAGCCTGGATCCTTAAAAGACCCCCAAATTGAAAAACCTTCAACAAATACTATCAATATAAAAAGAAAGAAGGCATGATAAACCAAAGGAACGGAAAGGGAGGCATAACTATAAACACAGAAGAGATTTAAATACTAGAACACTGAGAATAACTTTATGCCAATAGAGTTGAACACCAAGAAAAAATGATTTTCATAAAAGTAAAAATTACCAGTACTGTCCTCAAAAGGAAAAGATTGAAAACATACCAGTAGCAATAAAAAGAACTGAGGTTAGAGTCAGACCTATCCTGCAAAAGGCACTACGTTAATATCACTTATGGGAAAATTCTATTAAATATTTAAGAAATGGATAATGCTCATCCTATGCAAACAGTTCCCCAGGCTATACAGAACATGCGGGAAACTACTGAACTCACTTTAACCTATTAGCATATGAAACTTGATTAGGACAACACAAGAAGAGAAAATTATGAATTAAGTTATACTGATTGATGTAAAAATTCTAAACAAAAATATTTCCACATTGAAATAAGCAGTTTATTAAAATACTGATAGATCACAATCAAGTAAGGTTTATCCCAGCCATTTGAAAATGGTTAAATATTAGAATATCTGGATCTCTGTACCAGTCAGCTGGAAAAACAAACAAACAAACCCACAAAAACCAAAATATTAGAATATCTGTTAGAGGAAGTTCATTATATTAACAGATTCCAAGTTAGGATAATGATACCCTCTGTCACTACCACTAATGGATATTGTACTAAATAATGCAACATGACAAGAAAAGGAAATACAGAAATAAAGAAATAGAAAGAAAAAGGAAAGTATCATAATTGAGGGGTGATATGATCATCTACACAGAATTCACAACAAATAAACTGACAAACTATCAGAGCATATAATAGAGTTTATATTAAAAGAGTAACCAGGTATAAAACCAACACCCTCAACAGCATTTCTATATATCAACAATAATCAATCAGTAATACAATATGAAAAAAGACAATCAAGACTGTGATGTATCTTGAAATGAACCTTGCCAAAACTGTATAATTACCCTTTGCAGAAAATCATAAAATTTTATAAAATAAATTGAAAGAAGACTCAAATAAATAAATTGGAAAACTCAACATTGTAAAAAAAACATCACAATTCTTCCCAAATCTATAAATTTGATGTAATTCTAACAAAATTGCCAACAAAATTTTTTAATGCAACTTGGCAAATTGACTTTAAAATTAACCTGAAGGCTGATTAGTTAGCTCCGTTGATTAGATAGAGCATGGTGCTGGTAACACCAAGGTCCAGGATTCAGTCCCTGTACTGGCCAACTGCCAAAAACAAAAACAAACAAAACAAACGAAAAATCCAAAAAGAAAAAAAAAAAATTAACCTGAAAGGCTAAATGGGCAAGAACTATTAATATAATTCTGAAAAAGAAGAATAATGAGGAAAACTATATCAGATATAATGACATGTTATAAAGCTATAGCAATTCACACAGAGTAGTACTGAACAGGTTTGGGTAAACAGATAAATGGAACAGAATAAGGAGCATGGGAACTTGTTACACGCTAGAGCTTGACATATATCTGAGGGAAAGATAGAGTATTTAATAAATGGTGTTAGGATAATTGGCTAGCCATACGAAAAAAATTAAATTAGATCTTTATTCATACTGTAAACAGAAGTAAATTCCCCATAGATTAAAAACCTAATTGTAAAATAATAACATTAAAAAGTTTTAGAAGATAACATCAGAAAATATTTTTTGATCTAGGGATAGGAAAAACTCTTAAACAAGACACACAAAGTAAAAGCATACAGAAAAAAGTGGATAAATTTGACACAAAACTGAACAATTTTGACAGAAAAGAAAAGATAAAAAACATGAAATGAAAGAGTATAATGGCAAAATATCTAACAAAGACTTAATGTACAGAATATATGAAGGACTCCCACAAATTAAGAAGAAAAAGGCATAATCCAATAGAAAAGTGGGTAGAGGACGTGAACAAGCAATTCATAACATAGAAAGTCCAAATGGCCAATAACCATGTGAAAAGATGGCCAATCTCACTAGGAATCAGGGAAATTTAAAGACAGACAGTGGTGAGAAGATTCCATTGTCAACCACCATATTAGTTAAAATCAAAGTTGGACAAGAGAAAGTGTCGATGAGAGATGGTATGAAGAAATGTGTACTTTTGTATAGTGATCCAAGGAACATATATTGTACAGGCAGACAGAGAGGTCAATTGTGCAGCAATTGACTACAATTGACTTTTTACCTAAAAATGCTTACACTCCATGACCTAGCATTCCATTTCTGGGAGTCTACTACAGAGAAACCTCTGCACCCCTGCACAAGGAGCAGCCACAAGAAAGATTTACTGCAGCATCCTTAGTGACATAGGAAAACAGAAGTAGCCTAAATGTTCATCAGGAAGAGAATGGATATAATCAATAGAACACAAGCACTGATACAATTCTGCATTGGCTCAGAAGCTAGAAGCAATGAACACGGTCAGAGGCTCTCAAACTTTGTGATCTTAGCACCCTTTTGCCATCTTAAAAATTATTGAGGGCCCCCAAAAGCTTTTGTGTCTGTGGGTTATATCTACTGATATTTACAGTATTAAAATTTAAAGCTGAGAAATTTAAAAAATATGTATTTATTAGTTCATTTAAAAAAACCTGTTACATAATATTTATATTAACACAAATAACAATGAAAATAGCTATATTTTCTAAAACACAAAGATTTAGTGAGAAGAGTGCTATTGTTTTACAATTTTTTCAAATGTCTTCAACTTCTGGCTTCCTAGATGACAGCTGGATTCTCATATCTGCTTCTGTATTCACTCTATTACACTTTCATGTGTAATGGAATCTCCTGAAAAGTCCACTGGAGACTCGTGAGAGAATGAGAGAAAAAAGCAAATAACCTCTTAGTGTGATTATAGAAATGGTTTTGATCTTGTAGACCCCAGATTGAGTCCACAGACCACACTTTGAGGACAACTCAAGTAGATCAATATTGATCAACATTTTCTTTTCTTTTCTTTGGTGGCTGTATGGTACAGGGATCCGAACCCTTGACTTCGGTGGTGTCAGCACCATGCTCTAACCAACTGAGCTAACTGGCTAGCCCGACATAGGTTTATTTTTAACGAAATTTTAATTTAATATTTTAGCTAGGAGTCCACTAAAAAACTGAGAAAAAGGATTGCATTCAGGTAATTTATTTTGGGAAGTGATTTCAGGGATCAGGAGCTGGGGGTCTTGGAATAACAAAAAAGGAAAGTAGGGCAAGCCAATTCAGGGGTGCATTATTAAGCGAGTTATTGCTGTGGGCAATTGGGACTTAATTTAATTGGGGATCCCCAAAGAATCACTGTAGAATATGCCTTAGAGTTGTGGGCCTGAGACCTAGAAGGGTGGAATATTTATTCATTGGCTCCCATCTCCTATTGGGCAAGAATTGCTCAATAGTGCAATAGGTTAACTCCCTGGCACTTCCGGGTTGCCAGTGCACCAGGATGCCTGAGGTAGAAAGGAAGGCATACCTGCTACAGCTGAGGGGAAGCTGTTCAGTTTCCACTTTGGAGTGACTGGTTGCCACAGTAACTGCTGTGCAAAAGGTGGGCCAAGAGAATGTGAGATGGGCCTAGAAGATGTCCAGCACCTTACATGGGAAAAATCAAATTGCAGAATAATATATACAGCAAGACATCATTTACGTAAATAATAAAAATACTTTTTTTCAGAGAATATACACACATTTATGTTTACATTTATATACATAGATGATTTTTATATGTGACTTTTAACATTCTTACGAGAATGTTAGCTTTTTCTGTAATTTTCTAATCTTTCCAATCTTTCTAATCTTTCATCTCCCCCAAGCTATAAAAACAGAAGATTAGAAACTAAAAAAGAGATTCACTTAAGTTAATTCATAGAGTTTGTCTGCTTACCCGCTTTCTTCAGGGAGGACAAGAGGGCACATGCCAGGCCAAGCAAAGAGACTCTGAGAGAATGGCTCCTGGAGTCTGGGGTAATCTATAAACAATAGAGATTTATTTCTTACAGTTCTGGAGGCTGGAATCCAAGATCAAGGTGCCGGAAGGTTTGGTGTCTGGTGAGGGCTGCTCTCTGCTTCCAAGATGGAGCCTTGTTGCTGCGTCCTCTCAGGGGATGGATGCTGTTCCTCCCAAGGGGACGATGCTGCACCCTCACAGGCAGATGGGATGAAAGGGGCAAAGGCGCTAATCCCATCCATGAGAGCATAGCCCTTGCAGCCTAATCACCTCCTATAGGCCCCACCTCTTAACACTGTTTCACTAGGGATTAAGTTTCAACACGAACTTTGGAGGGGCCACAAACATTCAACCAATGAACTAAACACCTGCTTTGAACTGTGGATGCATCAAGTCGGGGAAGATCCCTGGGCCCCACAGGCAAGGTGACAGCAGCCCTGGCGTGAATGCCACCCCTCCAGATGCAGGGGCCATGCACTGGGTTGGATTCCAGGGCAGGAGGGATAGCAATGTGGGAGCTGTTAAATAAAAATTACAGAAGGCCATTGTTTTGGACTAAGCTCCTGCACTGCATCCCAACAGACCAGACCAAACCAAAATGGAGTCACGCTTGCTGAAGTTTCACCTCACCAAACTAAAACCAAGCTGTTATCTGACCTTCCTAGAAATCAGGAGAGAGAGGTAACAGCCAATTTCTCAAATAGGCCAGCTTCAATCTTCAATTGGCATGATAATGAAATTTACTGTTTTTTAATTTAGTTTTTAATTTTTTTTTTTACTTATGATGTGCAAAGTATCATTTTAAGCACTGTCCATATATTGTCAATTTATTTAACCTTCAAAATAACCTGTTTTTTAATTTAGTTTTTAAATTTTTTTTTTACTTATGAGGTGCAAAGTATCATTTTAAGCACTGTCCATATATTGTCAATTTATTTAACCTTCAAAATAACCCTCTACTTTACAGATGAGGAAACTGAGCCACAGAGAAGTTAAGTAACTTGCCTGAAGTTACATGGCTAAGATGAGCAGAGCTGGGATCCTGAGACAGCCTGGCCCCAGGCCCTGCTCTGTTGTCTGGTATACTCCACCGGTTGCCCAGACGGAGGGGCTATGACGGCCTGGAGGTTCTCATTAGAACTTCACAAGACACTGGGCCACTCCCTCCTTTACTCCTGGGCCAGCACACTGCTCAGGCCTGCTCTGTTTGCATCTCCTTTGGCCTCTCCTCTGGCTCCTCTCCTGTTCTTCACAGTTAATTTTTTTTCTAGCTCGTATCTTTCAGGAGTACCCTTCAGCCTCTGGCAACACCGTGCCCCCCGGGCCCATTCACGTTTGAACAGTTTCAGCGGCTGGGAGGTCCCAAGTCCTGGGAACACATCTGGTGAAGGTCTTGTTGGTGGGCAGTGACTCTACAGAAACGCAAGGTGTCACATGGCAAGAATGGCTGGGCAAGAGAGAGCTAAGTTTCTCACGTGCTCTCCCCTGTTTTAATCTTTATACCAAAGAGACACTTGAACTAACCGGATGTTAACCACTAATTTTTCTATTGCTCTGTCTCCCTGTCCCCACCTCACAAAGAAAGTAACTTGGAAATGAACAATCTGCTTTTCATTCTTGGTTTCTGTTCACTTCAGCCTTTCCTGTCCGTAAAACCAATCTCCTCTGCTCGGCTTATCAAAACACTTACTCTATTTTATGGAATGAAGTGTTGCCCGATTCTAGAATCGCAATAAAGCCAGCTGAGATCTTTAACTAAATGTGTTGTGATTTTGTCATTTGATAGGGTGCAGTTACTTCCGGGGGCAGGACCCCGGGGAAAGGAGACGGGGCACACAGAGAATCCAGAAGGAATCATGGTGATGGAGTGTTGGTTAAAAGTGGTTAAAAACCCTGTAACATTAAATTTAACTATTATAGACAGTTAATTATCACAACTATTTTTAATTGTGCAGTTCAGTGGTAGGAGATATACTCCCATTGCTATGCAACATATCTCTAGAACTTTTTCCTCTTGCCAAACTGAAACTCTGCCCCCATTGAATCCTAATCTCCGTGTCCCATCTCCCAGCCCTGGGTACCCACCTTTCTCCTTGCTGTTTCTATGAATTTGACTACTTTATTTATTTATTCGGTGGCTGGCTGGCATGGGGATTCAAACCCTTGACCTTGGTGTTGTAACACTGCTCTCTAACCAACTGAGCTAAGTGAATTTGACTACTTCGCATAAGTGGACTCATACAGTATTTGCCTTTTTGTGACTAGCTTATTTCATTTAACATCATGTCTTTGAGGTTTATCCACGTTGGATCATGTGACAAGATTTCCTTCTTTTTTAAAGCTCCATAATATTCCATTGTGTAGAATACCATATTTCTTTGCCCATTAGGCTGTTGAGGGACACTCAGGTTGTTTCCATCTCTC
>NW_007729012.1:43963-54034 GCF_000696425.1 Galeopterus variegatus
ACTTTATTTATTTATTCGGTGGCTGGCTGGCATGGGGATTCAAACCCTTGACCTTGGTGTTGTAACACTGCTCTCTAACCAACTGAGCTAAGTGAATTTGACTACTTCGCATAAGTGGACTCATACAGTATTTGTCTTTTTGTGACTAGCTTATTTCATTTAACATCATGTCTTTGAGGTTTATCCACGTTGGATCATGTGACAAGATTTCCTTCTTTTTTAAAGCTCCATAATATTCCATTGTGTAGAATACCATATTTCTTTGCCCATTAGGCTGTTGAGGGACACTCAGGTTGTTTCCATCTCTCGGCTGTTGTGAGTAATGCTGCAACGAACATGAATGTGCAAATACTTCTTTGAAATTCTGCTTTAAAGTATTTTGAATATACACCCAGAAGTGAATACATAATTGCTGGATTACATGGTAGTTCTATTTTTAGTTTTTTGAGAAACCTCCGTACTGTTTTCCATAATGGCCGCACCATTTTACATTCCCACCAGCAGTGCACGGTTTCTCCCCCTCCTCGTGAAAACACTTGTTATTCTCTGTTCTTTTGATAGTAGCCATCCTAATAGGCATGTGATATCTCATTGTGGTTTTGATTTGCATTTCTCTTATAATAAGCAATGTTTAACATCTTTTCATATGCCTGCTGACCATTTGTATATCGTCTTATGTCTTTTCAAGTCCTTTGCACATTTTGAAAGTTAGGTTACGTTTTTGTTGTTGTCGTTGTTGAGGTGTAGGAGTTCCTTACATATTCTGGATATTAACCCCTTATCAGATAAAATATCTACAAATTTTCTTCCACTCCGTATGTTGTCTTTTCTCTCTATTGATTGTTTCCTTTGGTGTGCAAAAGTTTTTAAGTTTGATATAGTCTCATTTATCTATTTTTGCTTTTGTGGCCTATGCTTTTGATGTCATATCTAAGAAATCATTGCCAAATCTAATGTCCTGGAGCTTTTCTCCTATATTTTCTTTTCTTTTTTTCTTTTTTTTTGCTTTGTACTGAAGTTTTTATTTTAAAATATTGTAGGTTCACAAAGTTGCAAAAGTAGAGGTCTTATGTCCCCTTCAGTGGGATTCTCTCAATAGTGATGTTATGCAGCTATAGTTCAGTATCAAAGTCAGGTCATTGAAACTGGTATAATCCACAATGCTTTTTCCATTTTTAAAAAAAATGGTTAGCTGTGTGCCTACAGGTGTAAGTTAGAACCTGACTATTGTGCTCAGGAGACAGACATACAGCCTGACGAAGAAGAGAAGCACAGAACTATTAAGCTGAGGTGTGGCGAGTGTTACACCTGGGCAGGTGCAGGGTACTCCCTTCACTGAGCACTGGCTATGTTCCAGTAAACCAGGCACGTGGAATCTGTTAACTCTTTAAGCCTCACTACAACCCTGTAACAACAGTACTATTAGTATCATCATTCTTTTTGCAGAGTGAAGGAAACTGAGGCACAGAGAAGTTAAGCAACTTGCTTAAGGTCACAAAGTTGCTGGGGAGCAGAGCTAAGCTTTAAACCTTTGCAGCCTGTACTCAGAGCCCCTCTGCCTAAACACTATGCAACGGGACTAACAGCAAAGGGGACTAGAATGTTTTTTCCTGAACATCCCACTCCTCTTCCCACTCCCTCCTGCTTCCTGCCGTTAGACATTTTACAACTGCAGCCATGTCTGTGGATCTCTCAGGCTATGCTCTAACAGAGGCCAGTGTTCCCTGGGCACACCCTACAGAAGAAAGCACATCCCTCTAAGCAGCAGGTGGGGTCAGAGGGGAAGCCAGTCCTCAAAGGTTGTTGATAGTGGGGGGTTCTAGCCTCACTCTCCGGGGATGGCTTCTTGGTGGTTTAGTGCTGTAAAACAACAACAACAAAACCCCCCAAACCCGCCAAACACCAGGAGAAGCCTTGCACAGCAGAGGAACATGCTCACTTGTCAGTGTGCATGGTTTCAGTTTTCAGCCCCACGGCGTTGCATGTGGTGGAGATGGTGGTGGGCGTGGGGTTGGGTGGTGACCACAGTGCCTCATTCTGGGGGTGGATGGAGGGATGGACAGGAGGGTGGGCAGAGAGGTGGGCATTTAGGAGGACAGGGCTTGACGCAGGGCTTGGGAGAGCAGAGTGGGGGGCACAGTGGAGGGCACGGCTGGGGGCAGGACACAGGGCACAGGCAGGGCGGCGGGCACTTTGGTGCTGGACACTTCTCCTGTGGGCTCTTTTCAGAGCAGTGTTTCAGCAGCTTCTTTAAACAGCTGGGCTGGCATCTCACTCTTCTGTTCACACCTGGGATCAAAGGTCTTGGGTTCAATCCTGGGGTGAGTAGGTTTGTTTTTGTCACTAGATTTAATTTTATTATCACTCGACATCATTTCTTGATTATTTGGGCCCCTTTGTGCTGGTAGTGAACTTGACAGGGAGTGAGTGAGGTGGATGGTAAAGCTGTGCTTGAGAAAGTGGATTTTCTCTCTGGTTCCTCTGCCCAGCCCTGAGGAAGCTGGCGGTGGGGGAGGAGCGAGCTCCACTTGTGACATCATCGCAGCATCATCAGGTGGCGATTGTTGTGTGGCTCAGAGCTCCCAGCTCAACCCAAGCCCATGACAGTTTCAGAGGCTAGGAAGTCCAAAGTCCAGGGAACACACCGGTAAGTCTTTGGTGGTGGCTTTACAGCAATGCAGAGGTCTCACATGGCAAATGGTGGTGCAGAGAGAGACGAGAGCTCTATATTTCCTTCCAGGAGTTGTTTGTTTTAGGTTTTACCTTTAGGTCTTTAATTCATTTTGAATTAATTTCTATATGTGATATAAAGGTCCAACTTCATTGTTTTCCCTGTGGCTGTCCAATTTTCCCAACAGCATTTGTTGAAGAGCCTGTCCTTTCCCCAGCAAGTAGCCTCCATCCTCGTTGAAGATGATTTGACCACGTATGCTCTATATTCTCTACCATTGGTCTACATGGCTGTCTTTACACCAGTACCATACCAACGTGGTTACTGTTGCTTTGCAGTATGTTTTGAAATCAAGATGAGTGAAGTCTCCAACTTTGTTCTTTTTCAAAATTGTTTCAACTATTTGGGGTCCTTTGAGACTCCATATAAATTTTAAGTTTTTTTTCTATTTCTGCAAAAAATGCCTTTGAGATTTTGATAGGGATTAGATTGAATCTTTGGGTAGTGTGGGCTTTTTTCCAATCCATGAGAGAGTGTTTAGCTTTTTAATCTAGTCTTGGAAGTGTGGCTTAGTGAGTGGTGTTATGAGTCACTGGCCCCCCAGCATGGATGCCTGTGATGATGGGTGTTTGGTCAAGAGCACACTTGCGGGGAGTTGGCAACCAGGCTGGCTGGACCAGGAGGCTTTCACAAAGCTGCCTGCAGTCTCCAAAATGATGAAGAATGGGGCAGAGGGGGGACGTGGGGGCAATTCTATGGAGTGTCAAAGAACTACCTGACAGTGTGGCTCAGCTGCCCTGCCTGGAAGTGACCCTACAATTCAGGAGCTGGTGGGGCACAAGTATAGGCAGCCAGCTCATGGGTCACCTACTCCTCCCACTGCTCAGCAGTGTCCCCAGCACGGAGTGAATGCCTGGCACATGTTAGGTGGTCAGGATGTTTTCGATTAACTAGCTGGGGATGGGGGCCTGCTGCAGAGGGGAAGGAGATCGAGGTAGGTATGAAATTAGTCTCTGGCGTCTCCATTCAGAGAGATCCAAAGCCTCCATTGCCTGATCAGCACTGTGGGAATACCTTCTAAGGCTGCTCCAGATTAAGCCTGCAGCTTCGGCTCATTGATCTTAATGGTCACCCAGGGAGGAGCAAGATTTGGTAGTGTGCTGACCCACAGATACCCCTCACCCCCCGCCTAAGTGGGAAATGCAGGTGTCAGTCACAGCCTGGCAGGCAGGGCCACCTAGCCCAATTTTCCTCAGGGTTTGAGAATATTCTCAAATTGCATGAGCACCTTACCTGCTGCAAGACAGGATCAGCCCCCATCCCCCGGTTCTTCCTCTGATAGCCTGGAAAGGGGGAGTGGGCCTTGCTCCGTTTCCTCCCAGGAGCAGTAGCTCAGCTTCTTCTGGTGCATCCATGTTATAGCGCAGAGTGGGGCAGTGCAGTGGATCCCCGGCAGAGGATCAGGACATGAGGAGGAAAGATGATAGCCTGGTGTGGCCAGGGCCTGAGAACACCTGGCTGTGGTGGCAGAGACCACAGTCCCCAAGGGGCACCTAAGGCCAGGGTCAGACCACAACCATTGAGTGGCAGCTCAGTTCCCAGAGAGATGAGAGCTGGACCTGACCATGAAGGAGGAGGTCCAGAAGCCAGCAGTCAGGAGACCCCAGCGGGCGCAGCAGCAGAGAGAACAGAAGCCCCAACGTGAGTCAAGTGTGAATGGCCTGTCTCGGTGGACAGCCCAGAAGCTATGTCAGCAGCCCAGGGGACTGATGTAGATGGCATTTGTGTGAGGAGCAGAGTGAAGGCAGATGGTGCCCCAAAGAGACGGTGAGAGGGGCAGCCCTGGGAAAGGTGGAGGTCCTGCCACGTGGCTTATGGGACCCACAAATCCAGTGGACACAGGAAATCACTGATCAAGGGACCTTTTCTAGGCTTGACAGTTTCAACCATATTATGAGATGTAGGAGGGTCTGTGGGTGTGGAGGAGGCCCTGGAGATAGTGGGAACATCTGTATAGATAGCGGGGGTGGGGCGTGGAGAGCTGCTTGCTGCGTCTGAGAGATACTGAATGGTCCGTATTCCAATGCATGACTCTCGCCCATGCTCTGCCAAGAGGTGAATAAATGTGTCATACCAAATATCAGCTGCCTAGAGAGATATGCAGGGGCCATCACTGATCTCTGTGTGGAGTCAAGAGAGGGTTGGGGGCCTGCAACCTCTTATCTTATTACAATACAAGAAAACTCCCAAATCATACTAGGACCATGTTGCAAGGATTCCGAGTGACTTTAACAGGCTCCTTCTGGGCCAAAGGTGGGATAATTTTTTTTTTTTTCCTTTTTGTCTTTTTTCGTGTCTGGCAACGGATCGCAACCCTCAGTGTCGCACCCGTACCGAACCGGGACCGGCAACGGGATCGCAACCCTCGGTGCTGCACCCGCACCTCGCTCAACCAGTGAGCGGGAACCGGTCTGTATGTGGGATCCGAACCCTTGGCGGGAGCGCCGCCGCGCTCCCAAGCGGTGCACTGTAGCAGTGCGCCACCGGGCCGGCCCAAAGGTGGGATAATTTGAACATCAGTAATCCTAATGATTACAATGAATTGAAACCATCAGATATACCACAAGTTTGAAATGATACTGCAAAAACAAAAATATACAAAACTCCCAAGAAACCCAAATTTAATTGATCTCTATAGAGGATGTGTGATGGTTAATTTTAGGTTTCAGCTTGACTTCACCTGGTGAACTGGTGAAGCAGTACTTCTGGGTGTGTCTGTGAGGGTGTTCCCAGAGGAGACTGGCATGTGAGTCAGTGGGGAAGATCTGCTTTCAGTGTGGGTGGCACCATCCAATTGGCTGGGGGCCCAGATAGAACAAAAAAGGCAGAGGAAAGGCAATTTTTTTCTCTCTGTTTCCCCTGGAGCTGGTACACTCTCTTCTTCAGAACTCCAGGCTGTCTGGCCTTAGGACTCCAGGACTTAAACCAGCAGTGCCTGGTTTCTCAGGCCTTTGGCTTTAGACTGAGAATTACACCATCAGCATCCTTGGTTCTAAGGCTTTAGGACTTGGACTGAGCCACGCTACCAGCATCCCAAGGCCTTCAGCTTACAGACGTTCTGTAGTGGGACTTCACAACTTCCGTAATCACGTGAGCTGATTCTCTTAATAAATCCCCTCTCATGTATTTGTCTATTTCTATCTCTATCTCTATTTCCTAATGGTCTCTCAGGAAAATGCTGACTAATATAGGATGCCAGTAAACAAACTCTATGAAAACTGGTAAATAATGGAAAGGAATAAAACCTCCTTTCTATATAAATTGTAGCACTGGATAACTAAGTAGTAGAGGAGGAGGAGTGTCTCTGTATAAGAGTAAGTGAAGAAGGAATGATAGAATTGGAATATCACCATTTTGCAACCACCAGTGAATTAGAGATCTAAGCACTGGGCGTCAACCACTGCTACCACCACGAAAAGAGACAATTAGGTATCATGTGCCTTCCCAGGGAAGAGCACCATACCTCCTTTGAAATAGTCTTGCCAAAAATCCTAACCCAAGTCTGATCAAGATCCAACTACTAATTTACAGAAATACAGAGAACAGAGGAATGAGTAATCTACACCATGGGGTTGCAATCAACAAAATCCAGACTGTGGGAAATTTAAGAGGAAAATCAATCCAGTTTCTTCAGTAATTAAATTGCAGGGCTGAGACAGAAGGAAAGAAAGAGAGATGGAGAGAGAGAGCAGGAGAGACAGAGTTATTTGGATTCTGATTCAAAGAAGCTGTGATAACAATATGGCATTTGTGAGACAACTGGAAATTCGAACAGTAACTAAATATTTAACAATATTAAGCAAGTGCTGTTAATTTTTTAGGCAAGATAATAGTGTTGTAACTATACATATATATATTTTTAAAAGAGAGTTCTTATCTTTCAGGAAATTCTGAAACATTCTGGAGTGAAATAATATAATGTCTGGGATTGATTTCAAAATAACAGAGGAGTAGAGGGGGTGGCCATGTAGTGAAACAAGGTTGGCCGTGTGTGGATAGTCGTTGAAGTCAGTGAAAGGTAGAGGAGGTCTTATTACAGTTATATCCTTCTACTGTTGTTTATGTTTGAATTTTTCCATAAAAAAAGTTAAAAAAAATTAAAAAGTGAGGGCTTGGGAACAAACTGACTGGGCTTATATTCTGGTTCTGCCACATTAGTCATGTGACCACAGGCAAGTTCCTTAGTCTTCCTGAACCTCAGTTTCCTCATCTATAAAATGGGTATAACAACAGCATCCATATAACAGTCTTATTAGTGAAAATTAAGTAAGTTAATATTGATAAAGTATGTAGAAGCACCTCCTGGAATACAGTAAACAATAAATGTTGGTTGTACTATTATTAATATTGTTATTTCGCTACTCCCCTTCTCTTGGAAGCCTTTGGTAGAGACTTACCTGAATGATCCAGCCTTGCCTGTGCCATGGGTATCATGGGAAGGCTGCTGCATCCTCGCTGGGGCCACTGTGGAAGTGGACAGCGGCTCCTCTGCCCACCCCAGGCTGGTATGGTCATGTCAGCAGGAGTCACCTGGGGGTGGGGAGGAGGATGCAGCTCCAGCTGCCAGGCACCGGATGCAGGTGGCCTGCCCTTGGCAGAGGCCTCCTCTCTAGGCCTTAGCAGAGCCACTCCTCTTGCCGCCCCACAGGGAACCTGTGCACTCTCCAGTACTTACTTGCGTTATCCTGCTGCATCTTTGCCTATCAGTATCTTCAACTAACCTGGAGCTCCTGGAGTGGGGCCAGAGGTTCTCTGTGGTCCATGCCCACCACCCTGTGAAAAGTACGCTGCTGCAGCTGTGCTTAAATCCTCAGGGGAGCAGAGGAGGTGAGCCTAGGGCCGGAAGGTTGCAGGAGCAGTGTGGGAAGAAATGAAAGAGGCTTCCACGCAGAAGGAGCAGCATCACCCAGGAGATGTTGGCGAGGCTGGAGCATAGTGATGTGCAAGCGTCAGTGCAGAAGACAGGTGAGAGCTAACGTGAGCTCTGGGAGGTAACCCTGGGAGGTGAGCACAGGGCTCAGGCAAGCCACAGTGGCCTCGGTGAAGGTTCACACTCACAGGCGGGATAAGGGTTGCTCTCTTTAGCGTCCTGCGGAGAAGCATGCTTGAACTGGGTGCAGCTGTCTGCACAACAGGGCTGAGCTCTGGGAGAGGGACTCTAACCCCTGCTGCTCCCCCTTTGTAAGGTGATCTGTGAGCAGCGCAGCATCCGACACCCAGGAAGCCAGCTGAGAACATGCGTGGCCGCTCCAGTTGGGTGACCTGGAGAGCCTCAGGCTCATCGTCAGCTCACCCTGTCCCCTCCCCACACGGGGAGGGCCTTGACATCCATCCTGTGGAGTTTGCCTTAACCTGAAGGGCACCATTGTAAGCAGAAGAGTGGAAGGATCTGATTTGCTCTGGAAGACACGTAGCAGGAGTGAGCCAGGCAGGGAGAGTCTGGATGGAGAGAGACAACTGTAGAGTGAGCAGAGCACAGAGGCCCTGGGGACGGCAGTAGTGAGTGACAACAAGGACGAAGCCAGCCAGGACACGCTGCTGTTCCAAGCACTTCCTCTTATGAGTCCCTCACACCAGCACTCTGATGGGAGGATGTCAGGATGCAGCCCCTGGCTCAGAGGGGCTGTCCCCACCACCCCACAAAGAGACACCAAGTGCAAAGAGCAGAAAATAGTAGGGGAACCAGACCCCCACTAGGGGTTAGTCGCAAGGGGACAAATTTGTCTGATTAGCTTCTCCCTAACTATGTAAGCAGAAGATGGGCACAGAGAAGAGGGCAGGTGGTGAGCTGTTGGCCTGGGGCAAAGCACTGCAGCTGTCCCTGCTTCTCCTCAGGGGGAAGGGCGGGGCGGGGGTACCGTCCCTTCTGAAGCCAGAGAGGTACTCTGGGGTGCTTGTAAGAAGGGGAGGCTGGCACCTCATTTCTGGTGGGATAGAGGCAGGTGGAAAGGAGCTGGCCAGGGAGCAGCCTGCAGTGTTTGGTCTGGCCAGGACACCACAGAAAGGATCTGGTTTGAGCTATTGCTGGTGCTCACCCTGGGCTGGACCATAGGAGCAGGTGCGGCAGGGGAGGGATATGGCACACATCAGCAAACTCTGCAGCCACACAGCTCAGAAAACCTTGGCAAAGGATCCACCCATGCCCCAGAGAGTGGCATTGGGGCATTATCCACATAGATGGCCTCACTGGGGGTGCGGTGGCGGCTGAGAGAGGCACGGCAGTACCGGGCCAGTATGTGATGAGTAAGTGCTCCCCTCTCCCACCCTCTCCTCCCAGTCCAGCCCCCATGGGAGAAAGAAACTCAGCAGAGGGAGGTGGGGAGATGGCAGATCCTGTCCTCACCTCTTTGCAGGGCCCAGAGGCCTTGCCTGGTCTGGCAGAGGGCAGAGGTGATAAGTGATTAATTGGATATGAGACTGAAGTTTTCAACTGGACTGGACACTTGCCTGAGATGTCCTTATTGGACAGAAAAAGGAGTTTTGACAGAGCTCACCTGAAGACAGGGACTGAGAAAACAAAGCCATTTAATTCTACCCAGTGCAGTTTAGTCTTGCTGGGACTCAGAAAACAATACCCCAAACTATGGTGCTTTGGCATGCTTTGAACTCAATGAGGTTGGAAGTCCTCAGAAGCAGCCTCAGAAGACCTTCTCCTGCCCTCCTGTCTCCCACCCCTTTTTCTCCCCTGAATTGAGTTCCTCTTCTCCAAGGTGGGTCATATAAACTACAACCCTGCTTGCCCAAAGCAAGCCTTAAAATCTAGGACAGTAACTCCCTTTTCCCTGGAAGGCCCTCATTCGAGAAGGGTCCCACCCCATACCCAGGGGAAAGAAGGCTATGCAGAGAGGCCAGGAAGAATCTGAACTGACAGGCCTTGCTGAGTTTCCCCCCACCTTAATCTATTACTGTTAGATCGATTACTGTTAGTCTATTACCTTTTGTCCAATCACATTTCCACATGGCTGTCCATTCTTTATCACACCTAGACGTAAAAATAGTTCTCCCTGTGTCTTTGGGTCTCCATTTCTGATGGAAATTGTGTGAAACTTTGATTAAATAAATTTGTTATGCATTTCTCTTGTTAACCTGTCTTTTATCATTGGAATGTCAGCTGTGACCCTTATGAAAGGTGAGTAGGGGATCATACCTTTTCTGCCCCTACAGTTTCTTTCTTTCTTTTTTTTTTTTCCTTTTTGTCTCTTTTTTCGTGTCTGGCAACGAACCGCAACCCTCAGTGTCGCGCCCGTACTGGACCGGGACCGGCAACGGGATCGCACCCCGCGGTGTTTCGCCCGCCCCTCGCTCAACCAGTGAGCGGGAATCGGTCTGTATGTGGGATC
>NW_007729012.1:54960-56397 GCF_000696425.1 Galeopterus variegatus
AAATGAGACCCTCAGCCCACAACCAGCACCAATTTGCCAGGCCTGTGCTTGAGTGAACCACTGTACAGTGAAAATCATTGGATTTTCTTTCTTTGCTCACACCACTCTCAATATTTCACTTCTGTGACTAGTTGTATGGGTTTTCCCCCAAAGTGACCAATTCTCTGACAGCTGGGTGTTCTACAATTCAATTCAAATCCAACACTAACTACCTGGAGTTAGTACAGACCCCACAGGTTAAGGGGGTCAGTCTCACAAGGCTGCCCCCATTCCCCATTTCAGATGCTAATCACGATTTGTAGGTCCCCAGGTTACGCACAATTTCTGTCCCACTTAGCTTCAAATTGAAGGTTCCTGTGACCCCCTTCTTGGGTTCAATAATTACAGAGAGAGGCTCTCAGAACACAGGAAAACTATTGCTGATTTACTACAAAGGATATTTTAAAGGAAGCAAATGAACAGACAGATGGAGAGTAACACAGGGCAGGGTTCAGAAGTGTCCTGAGTTGGGGTGCACTACCCTCCAGACATGTAGATGTATTCTTGTTCAACAACCCAGAAACTCTTGAAGCCCCATCATTTTGAGTTTTTGTGAAGGCTTCATTATGTAGGTATGACTGAAAAAATCACTGGACATAGGTGATTAACTCAGCCTTTAGCCCCTCTGCTCTCCCTGGATTCTGGTAGTGGGGGCTAGGGAGTGAAGCTGAAAGTTCCAACTGGCCCCCACCCTGTGGTTATCTAGGGGCCACAGCCATCAGTCATCTCATTAGCATGCAAAAAAGACACTTATCACTTTGGAGATTTTTAGGAGCTGTGTGTCAGGAAATGGAGATAAAGGCCATAATATATATTTCTTATTATGTCACAATATCACAGCCATTGTAGAACCAAATCTTTCAGGCCCTGGTCAAGCCTTCAGATGACTGCAGCCCCAGCTGACATCTGACTGTAACCTCATGACAGATGACAGACCCCAAGTCAGGACTGCCTGGCCGAGCCACTGCCAAACTCCTGACCTACAGAAACCATGGGAAGTATATATGATTATGGTTGTAACCTAAGACACTAGATTTTGGGGTAATTTGTTACACAGTGTTATGTCAAAAGAAAAAATTACAACAAATTTAGTTTAATGAATTTAGCTTTTATCTGTGATTCTAGAATAGGCAACATGTCAAACTGTAAAATAAATGTGTTCTGATCAGCTGAGCGGGGGAGGTTGGCTTTAGAAACAGAAAAGAGCTGAAGAAAGCAGAAACAACAAAAAGTGCTTGGTTGTTTCAGAGTTACTTTCCTTGTATAGGTTAAAGCAGAGGTGACTTACTAATTACGTAGGCCAAAACTGGCCTGTGTGGGGGTTTGGCTATTACCTGTCTCTCTCCTGACTTCTCCAAAGGTCAGATAAACAACTTAGATTTGACTTGGTGATGTGGA
>NW_007729012.1:56922-69853 GCF_000696425.1 Galeopterus variegatus
ATGGGAAGTATATATGATTATGGTTGTAACCTAAGACACTGGATTTTGGGGTAATTTGTTACACAGTGTTATGTCAAAAGAAAAAATTACAACAAATTTAGTTTAATGAATTTAGCTTTTATCTGTGATTCTAGAATAGGCAACATGTCAAACTGTAAAATAAATGTGTTCTGATCAGCTGAGCGGGGGAGGTTGGCTTTAGAAACAGAAAAGAGCTGAAGAAAGCAGAAACAACAAAAAGTGCTTGGTTGTTTCAGAGTTACTTTCCTTGTATAGGTTAAAGCAGAGGTGACTTACTAATTACGTAGGCCAAAACTGGCCTGTGTGGGGGTTTGGCTATTACCTCTCTCTCTCCTGACTTCTCCAAAGGTCAGATAAACAACTTAGATTTGACTTGGTGATGTGGAACTTTAGCATGAATGGCTACATTTTGGTTTTTTGGGGGCCTAGTGCAGGAGCTCAGTCCAAACCAATGCTCTTCTATAAATTTTATTTAACTATTAGAAAATTAATACAGTGGCATATCTGGAATATGAACCCAGGAAGTACAATTCTAGAGTCTGAGCTCTTGTTTACTTCACCAGTGGCTTATACACTCCATGGGGGTATGTGATAAAAACCCCTGGGAGACTGTATTAGACTTTTTATTTTTTCCATGCATTTTTTAAACTGAAAATAAGAAAGGAATTGTTTCATTCATATTTAGTGTACAGACTGACCAGGCATTCCTGGTCTGGGTGCTGAATAGCCACAGTGCCCCTTCCCAGGGGGCTCCCCAGTCCAGCAGGGAGAGTGAAAGCCTCACCTACTCACTTTCTAGCCTACACGAGCAGTCTACACTGTCCAGGTAGATGCGCTGGCAAATGACATGATCCAGATCTACCCAAACCTTTCAAACTAGATGCACATCTTACAAAGGTGCCTGCAAAGTCACCAGGGACTGATGATGATTCTAGTAAGGACAACACAGGTGAGCAAAAGAGAAGTGACAAAGCTGATGTTGTGCTCCCGGGAGGGGCTCTCTGTCAGACACTGGAAGGGGAAAAGAAGTGCTCACTTATCGCATCTGACGTGTTCAAACACTCTGCTCTACTGACGGTGATATTGTCAACATCTTTCAGTGAGAACACGAAAGCCTGTTATTGGCTACCATTAACAAATACAATTAAAACATTACCTTGAAAATATTTATTTCATCATTCATCATTATGAGTATATCTCCCTATTTTAATGCATGATTTTGTGTGTGCTTAATAATGTATATAATTTATTAGTGCTTTAGTTCATATGGAACAGTAGGACAACATGCATATCTTTGGAGGTACTGAGAAGGGTTTGCAATCACAAACCGGACACTCTTTCTCCCCAGAGAGAGGTGGGGAAGCCCTGGGCTGCCACATCCCAGAGAGAAGCTCTTCAAGGTGCAGAGGAGCAGCAGGGAAGTCTTCAGGCAGAGCTTCCCACCCAGTGCCACTGGGGATTCTGCCAGGCCCAGGGTGGGTAAGGTGTTGGTCCCCTCTGACCTTGGAGGAGGAGCCAGGAACCCCCAGCCCTCAGGCAGGTCACCTCTGGGTGAGAGCTGCCTTGCCCTTCGATCCTGGTGTGTGTCAGATGTGGAAGGGCAGGGCACACTGCTTGGGAGAATTGAGGACCTGGATGTGTGTGCTGGGTTTGGTTTACCCAGAGGTCCCAGGGTCCTTGGGCAGAACCATTTCCATGGTGTCAAGGGGCAGGAGCCACATGGAGGGCTTAGGGGACAGTAGGAGGTAAGGCCAGGAGTCCCTCCATAACACTTGATAAGTTCAGGACTCTAGAGGGGAGCGTCAGGCCAGGTAGCAGATCTGGGATGGGGGGGGTTTTTCATAACTATGGACAATGTTGCAAGGAACTGCTTTAACGAAAGTGGAGTCAGAAGAGATGAATCTAAGGTAGATTCTGCCACTTTGTAGTTATGTAACCCCCAGGCAAGTCACTTGATTTTCCTAGGTCTTATTTTATCTCTGTCTTTAAAAATAAGAAAAATAATACCAGCCCTAAATATCTACCCAGCATTATTTATGAGTAAGAAAAAAAATGTTTTTTTTGCGGGTATGGAATAAGAGTAAAATTTTACATTAGGAGACTACATGAATTAAGTACCAAATATAAATGAAATGTATGTAACTCATTTTGTAGCTGGAGTAGCATGCACTTACTAAAAAGAATGAGACTGAGCCGGGTGCTGGGTATGGAATAAGAGTAAAATTTTACATTAGGAGACTACATGAATTAAGTACCAAATATAAATGAAATGTATATAACTCATTTTGTAGCTGGAGTAGCATGCACTTACTAAAAAGAATGAGACTGAGCCGGGTGCACACACAGAATGACATGCATGGCCAGGTGCCTGGTGACCATGAGTGAGCGCCTTGGTTGCCAAAAAGCGTGTGCAGTACGATCTCCTTTTTGATAGTCATTGCACCAAACATTAATGCACTTTAAAGGATACACACCAAGTGATTAATGACAGTCTCCCCTAGGAATTGATAGTAAGGGGAGAAGTATTTAGGGGTGCTTTTTAACTTCATACTCTTGTGTCTTATATAGATGTATTAATTTGTGTTAATTTTGTAATATAATTTTTTGGAAGGAAAGATAAAACAGTGGTTTGTCTTTTTTCCAGAGTGTGAATATGAGGTGACATTGTACACAGGAGCCATTGGCATTAGACACACACATGTGTGGGGGGATGAACTCTGCTCCTACAGCAACACTGGCCTCTATGCTCCCCCATGCCTCTCATCTTCGTCCTTCTCCCTGGCACCTTCCCCTCCAGTCCCTTTCCCATTCCAGTCCTCCTCTTCTTGTAAATAACATGTGACAGAGATGACAGGGTGGAGGAGGAGGGCAAGTCTTAGACCCACTCCAGTGCTCTGCAAGTTCCCAGCTAGGGACAGGCTGGGAACTTTACAGATGCACATGCAAATTCCCCATTTCTGCCCTCCCCATCATGTGACCCTCCCTGGCCATCTCCTAGGTCACATCAGAGGTCCCTGGATGCCCTGCAGCGTGCCTGGCTCCAGCCTGTGCTGAATGTACTCCAGGGCCCCGGGCTCCCTGCAGCTGCCATAGAGCAGGGCAGGAGCACCATGGGCATGGCCAATGGGCCACCAAAGCCCTCAGGATTTGCTGCATGGTGCTGAGCTCAGAGTTGACAGATGGAGTCATGTGGGCAAACTAATTATATTTTTTGTTTTTTTCCGGACATTTGTGAGTCTGCAGGAGCTTAATTTATGTATTAATTACACCTCAGAGCCAAATGAAGGGGCTGGAGACCCTCAGACAGCCTTGCGTTTTATCAGGAGATGTTACACACGCGTTCGGCTTTGTAAGGAAACAGCCACTAATGCTTCCTTTTGAGGAGCTCGTTGGGCCTGGGAAAGCAGAACTCTCCAGACAGTGCAGGTGGGTGGCCAAGGTGGAGCAATGGGGCAGACTTCTGGCCCATCAGGTCGACCCTGCTCACCTCCCCGACCCATTGCTGCAGTCCTCCAAGCCCTGGCTCCCTCTGCTGCTGTGTGGGATTCCTTCCTGCTTGGCTGTGTGGTGGCTGTTTTGCACTCAACTGCTGTCTCCCTGTTGAGGGCCAGCAGTGAGGCCATGGACACATTTGCATGGGCTTCCAGGTGGGGATCACTCTCAGCTGGGTCCCCTACCAGAGTACCGTACATGTGAGGATGGGCCTCACGTGGGCAGGTGAAAGGAGGGAAAGCTGGGCTTTGGCTCTTGAGTCTGGACTTCCCAGAGTCTGGTAATCTTGATCTGGGACTCAGCCAGTACCCAGAAGGCTGGGCTCAGCCAGGTAGAGCCCTTGCAAGGGCCAGGACATTGGCAGGAAGAAAGCCAGTTTTTTGTAAGCCAGGCCGTGGGGCCTAGGGCTCCTTAATTCCCCTCTTCTTGTCCCCCAGTTCTTCATAAGGTCTTGAATGCAGATCCTAGAGTTGCTGTCCTATGTTATGGGGGTGGGGATTTGGAGAAAGGGTCCCGAGTCTGGTCTTTGGCCAGTTTTTGTGGGGGAAGCAGCACCCAAATCCTCATGGTAGGCTCTGTTGATATCAAAGTGATCACCAGAGGAAAGGACGGAGGTAAGACCTTGGGTGGGGCAGCACCTTCCTGCCACCGAACCGCCTGCAGGGCCAGCCTTGAGAGTCTACTCTGGAGGAAGGGCTTCTTTAAAAGGGCTCAAGAAAAACCCCAATGCTCTCTAGTGCCTGCAGCTGACAGACAGGTGCCCAGGCAGTGGCAGGCCCTGAACGCTGAGCTAAAGTGCCCAGCTGGTACACCTGTCATTGGGCGATGGTGGGCCTGCCATCCACACCCACCTCTTGTCCCTTCCTACTGCTCTGGCTCTTTCAAAGTCAGGGTTCACTGCAGGGCAGGCCCACTTTGCACAGCAGGTGTAGGCTTGTAGAAGTTCTCACACTGACAAGTGACTCTAAATGGTGAGGTCAGGAGGGGTTTTGATACTCGTGGGCACCTTATGACGGGGAAGGAACATGTTTGGGGCATGTCCACTTGAATGTGATCTCTCTGGGGGCAGGATTTTTTCTCTGCTCTATTCACTGTATTCCAAGAACCTACAAAAACTCCAGGCACAGAGCAGGTGGTCATTAAATGAGCACGTAGGAGGTGGCGTTAGGAAAGTTGGCTGTGGCTGCTCCCAAATCATCTTTTGGGCATAACTGATGAGTAGGTGACCTATGAGTCTCAGACAGTATCACGCCTGCCCAAAGTCATACAGCTAACTAGAGGCCAAGCTGTGTTATTCAGGCCCAGGGCCACCACATTCATGACTGCAGCTTCTAACCAGCTGAGCTAATTGACAAGCTAATCTGCTTTGCCCCATGCTGTGGGGGATGCTCAGGTTTCTATGTGCACTGAGACAACATGATACATGGAAATCCTTATTAGTGGGATTCCATCCTTAGTGAACTTTTGGTTCTTGCACTGAGTGGTGGGGCAGGAGAAGCCAGGGGTTGTGCTGTGATGAGGGACTGACCACCCATGTGGGCACTGGAGGGCTCAGGGCTGGTGAGAGGCTCCGCTTCCTGGAGTTGCCCATCTCATGTTCCCCCTGGAGAGGGGCTGGGGGCTTGTGGATTTCGTTCCTGCCACTCCACACTCCGTGCCTACCACCAGCTGCACCACCAGCTGGTCTGTGCAGGAAGCGTGTGGAAACAGGCTAGAGCACTCACACGGCACAGCGTGGCCCTGCTGTGTTTGCCCAGTCCTCAGCCCGCCTTCATCCACCCCAGCTGTGGGAGGAAAGCTATTGCCAGCGCCAGGCACAGGCTCCTGCTACTGCAATCAGGTGTCTGATCAGTCTCTGCCTGGGGCAGGGGAAGGCACTGGCTGTCAGCCCCTCTTCCCGGGCCTGGAGACAGCGGTCCTGACACCCTTTCCCCAAGGGTTCAGCACTTGCAGGCATCTGGCTTCTCCTGCTTCCTCCCTGGAGACTCACGCCCCAATGCCAGCCTTCTCCACATGGGATGAAGGGAGCCTGCGTGTCTTTCTGGGGAGGTGGCCAGTACGTTTGACAGATAGCACTCCGGATTGAGGCTGTCCAAATGCATTTGTCTCATCCCCTCGCATCCAACCAGCCTGGAGACAAGACTAACCCTTCCTGACAGAATCAGTTCAGCCCTGTCCTCTGAGCAGGGCCCAGGGTGAGCAGGGAGCTGGCTGGGGCCAGCTGGGCTCTCTGGCCATTGCAGCCAGGGGCCTTCTGGCTGGGAGAGAATACACGGGGAGCCCTGGTGGGCCCAGCAGACAGGGTGCAGCCAGTGGACAGAGCTGGGGCTGGGAGAGGCAGAGAGCAGTCCCTGCCTCCATGGCTTCTCCCAGCCCCAAGGCAAAAATAGGGAGGGAAGCAGGGAAAGGCTGATGTATTATCTTCCACCCCCATCTCTCTCCCTATTCTGAGGCCCAGCTCTCATGAAAAGCCCACGTTTTTGGGAATTAGACTAGACTGGGTTTGAATCTTGGGGGCATATGGTAGAGGGGAGGGGGGTCATCTGTGCCCCTTTGAGAGCATGGTTTGGGATCTCCACTGCAAATATGCCTTGCCCATTCCTTGGGCAGATCATTGTCCCCTTTGCATTTGACCGACACCTCGTAGTGTCCTGCCACCAGTACCTGAAAGGCCATCACTTGAGGCCCACTCCTTGTTTAAGCTTCGCCCTCTCTGGCATCTTTAAGAAATTGCAAATTCACAATGCTTATAAAAGCTCATCTTTTCTTGAAAGGGCAGAAGGAGGGACCCCAGACTGTGGATGTCACTTGGGAGTGATGGGGGTGTGAATGGGGTCTGGGATGGGAGTAGGGAGCGGGTCTGTGCTGCTGAGGAGAAGGCTGTTCAAAACGGGCAGCAGGCGTGTGCCACTGTCGACCTGTCTCTATGTCTCTTCCCTAAAGTGTGGGCAGCAGATGAAGGACTCTGGAAGCACCCACTGCTGGGTCTTTTGGGATGTCAGGGGGCAGGGCCAGGCAGCTGTAATAGGAAGAGAGTCCCAGGCAGGGGATGGGGCCAGCTGTTTCTCCTGCCCCCAACCCTATATTGGCAAGGGGGCAAAAAGACTAGGGACCTGGGTGAGGGCTGGAGCTCTGCTTCCAGAGTCAGAAGGAGGGGAGCCCTGCTGGGGGTGCTCAGAGAGCCTGTGGCACTGCTGAGGGCTTAAAGAGAGGCAGGTGGAATCCAGGGAGGGACCCACCATACTCTTGGGAGCATCAGAGGACAGAAGGGATGCAAATTCCTAGCCTTTTAAGCATTGTAAGTTTAATGTTCTCTTCACCACCACCCACAAAATAGCAGGCACTTTCTGGGTACTTACCACAGTGCTATGGGTTAAATATGTCCCCAAAAGTTCACATACTGGAAACTTGATCCCCTTGTAAGTGTTAAGAGGGTGGGAAATCTTATAATATTTGAAAGGTAGGGCCTTTGAGAGGTGATTGGATCATGAGGACTGTATGCCTGTGAATGGATTCATCCATTCATGGTGTAATGGGTTGAGTGTTTAATGGATTGTCATGGATGTGGAGTGGACAGGTGGCTTTATAAAAGGAGCACATGAAGAGCTCTGGCCATTCTCACTGTGAAACACTCTGCATTGCCACGGGACTCTGTACAGAGTTCCCACCAAGCAGAGGGCCGTCACAAATGTGTTTCCTGGACCTTGGACTTCCAGCCTCCAAAACGGTAAGAAATAAATTTTGTTTTCTTGTAAGTTACCCAGTTTCAGGTATGCTGTTATAAGTGATGGAAAACAGGCATGAATGTACACGCGTGATCTCACACGTCCTCCCATCCTGCGAGTGACAGAGCTGGGGCAAGAGCACAAGTGTGAGTAGCTCACGTGGGAGGTGAGGCCAGGAGACACTAGGAGGGGAGTGAGGCAGGGCAGGGACAGGTGTGCAGCGTGTGTCTTAGAGCGTCAGTCTTTAAGGACAAGAACACTGGAGTATTTACACACCAACTCCATGGTCACTGGTGAAGGACTGCTCCAGTGATCCACGGATTCCAGGGCTCTTCCAGCCTCCAATGCAAGGGAGAAGAGAGCAGAGCAGGTTCTGGCAGCCAGCAGCTCTTCCTGCACTGCAGGTGCAGAGGTGCAGGTGGCGGCAGTTCGAAGGAGGTGCACACGAGATGCTCTGGGCACGTGATATCTGCCACAGTGCTGTTAGTACCATTGTCCAGATGATAAAACAGAGGCTCACAGAAATCTCTTGTCCAAGGCCCCCTGGTTGGTGCTAGCTCTGCTGGGACGTGCCACTGAAGCTCATGCACTTTCTACTCTAAACCCAGCACATTTTATTCTACTTCTACGGTGGTGTGCTCCCAGGCGCAGGGACTCTACGCCCCCTCCTTCAGCCAATGCCTAGCTTGTGTCAGGCATGAGGTTGGTACCCAGCAAGTGGCAAATAGAAAGATTATTTAGGGCCCCTAATATCAGATTGCAGACAGATAGGCCTCATTAGTGCCATTGATGTAGACCTGGGAAAAAGTGAGAATCAAATTCTCTTTTAAGTGAAAGCCCACTGTTCAAGGCTGGGGCTGGAGCTTCTTTCATAAGATGAGGAGTGTCTTCTGTCTGTGTTATGGGCTCAATTGTGTCCCCCTCCCCAGCTATACGTTGAAGTCTTAGCCTCCAGTACATCAGAATGTGACCTTCAAATAGATAATTAAGATAAAATTAGGTCATATGGGTGGGCCCGAACCCACCATGATTGGTGTCTTTATAAGAAGAGAAGATTAAGACACAGACAACACACAGAGGACGATTATGTGAAGACACAGGGAGAAGGTGGCCACCTGCAAGCTAAGGAGAGAGGCCTTGGAAGAAACGACACCTTGATCTAAGACTTCTGGCTTCCACAACTGTGAGAAAATGAATTTCTGTTGTTTAAGCCCCCCAGTCTGCGGTCTTTGTTACGGCAGCACTAGCAGACTAGTACAATCTGTTGTACTGAACCAGAGTTAACACAGAATGTTTGGGCTTGAAGACCATCTCTCCTGCCCTCCTATTCTACAGAGGAAGCACAGGATCCAGGGATGAACACAATGTCTTCAGTGCATGGGGACTTAGGACCAGAGTGGAAACTCAGGTTTTCGTGACCTAGGTGTGCCTACAGCAAGAACGCCTGCAGAGTCACCTTTTGGCTGATGCCTCCTGACCCCCATTCAGTGCCCTTTGTTCTGCCCGTGAGGAGGAGGCTGGGGTCACGTTCATATTGTGGACTGTGAGCTGGGGAAGTGCAGCATAAAGAGCTGCTGGAGGCACTGCCCCTACGACCTGGAGGAGCTGAGGGGGAGGGTGGTCTAGCCTCATCACAGGCAGACTGAGTGACTCCCTTTCAGGCCTCAGTCTTATGATCTGTCAAATGGAGGTCATGATATCTATGATCACAGGCATGGTGGCATTGCTCCCTCCCTGCCTGCCAGCGGTCTGTGGGGATGACTACGATGACTGTTGCAACTTGCTTCTGAACATCCAGATCTCTATGTAACTCAGCAAAAAGCCTGTGAAAGTTGTGTGTAGAACTGGGTTCAAATACCACTTGTGTTGTTTAACTGCTGTGTGACCTCGGGTAAGTTGGTTAACCTCTCGGAGCTTCAGTTTCCTCAACTACAAAATGAGGCTAACCTCATATATCTGGAAGGGTAGTTACGGGACTTATATAAGAAAACTCAGGTGACGTGGCTGGCATCCCCAAAGGGCTGTACACATGCCTCGTAGCCTCCTTGCCTGCCCGCTTTGCACTTTTGAATTCTGTTATGATTTTGCAGGAAGGCGTGGAATTTAAACTCTCTGATCTATCCCCCTCTAGGTGGTAACGCTGTTGGGGTGGAGCAGCAATAAGCCTGTGCTTGGTGTGGGCGGCGGTTCCCTGCCCCGTCCCCTCTGGTCCCTGGAGCCCTTTTGTTACTGGTGAGCTGGGTTTCTTTCTGTCTGAAGGCCACTTTATGAGTCACATAAACCAGGACATGGCAGGGGTCCTTTAGAACAAAAATTTTCACTGTGTCTAGAAGATCTGACTCCAGTTTCCCAATTAATGAGGGCCCAGATCGACCCAGGATAGGACAGAGGCTTGTTCCCATTTTCAGCATTGTAGACAGATTCTCTCATGCCCTTCCTCATTCCTATTTTATTTCTACCAACGGGAAATAATCTCCTCCTCTCCCTGCCTTCCTATATTTTACCAGCCTGTGGTGTTCATGATCCCTTGTCTTTAACGTCCTCATGCCTTTGTATGTGGTTTTCAGGGCCTGGAAACCCCTTCCTTTCTTTATCCTCTGGATTATAAAATCCAGATCTGATGGCCGCTTTTCCCTGGGAACCCTTCCTTGGTCTTTCCAGAGAGAACCAAGCACTCCTGCTGCTGTGGCCTAACCTACATGAACCTGGATAAATAAAAAAAAAAAAAGCACAGTTTCAGAGGAGAGAATGAAAGGAAAAAAAAACAGATGGCAAAGAGAAGAGACAAAAGTAAGTTGATTGAAAACACAGAGATAGGTACGAGAGGATTAGACAGGAATAACCTCCCGCTGCCACCAGGGGGCATGCTACCCAGGAAGTGTCAAGGGGCTGCCCAACATGGAGCCTCTTTCCAGTTTGCATCCCAGGCAGGAAGTGACACTTGCCTCAGTGTGCGCAGAACACTGGACCACATGGACGGCTGGCAAAAGTCTGTAGGCACTGTCCTCAGGCAGAGGGACAGGGGCTGTGGCCCCGCCAGTGTCTGCAGCCCTGCCAGTGTCTGCAGTAGTCACAGAGCAACTGGTAGAGACTCGGGGCTCCCACAGGAACTCATCCGGATTTCTCAGCAGAGAGAGAAGTCAGTCATGCTTAACACACACTTTTGCTTCTTCTTGAAGTCCCCAGCTAAGGCCCTAATAGGGAAAAGTCTACCTGGCCATTATACCAAGATTCTGGTCCAGAGTGGGCCAAAACAGCTCAGCAGACCCCTCCCCAAATTCCCTCCTAAAGAGGCTCTCAGCTCTCTGGGTGACCACCGCTCCCAATGTGTATTTCTGAGGGTCTCTGGTCCCCCTTCTTGTCTGTCACCCCGACCAGGTCGGGGCCCCTCAAGGGCTCAGACCACATTTTGTTCAGCCTGTCATCCTGGGTGAGGCCTGGCCCAAGTGAGTGTCCTGGAAGTGCTGCCTGAGGCCCTAGAGCTCACCACATTTTCGGTGCACACGGTGTTCTCTGTACGTGTCTTGTATCCATGTGCTTCTGTTTCTTTTCTTCTCCACCAGAAGACCATGTCTGTCTACTGTGGGCACATGGGAGGGGCGCAGATGTCCCACACAAGGGTGGTGAGGGGCAGAGCCCTGGGCAAGGCTCCAGATAAGAGTGGGAGCAGGCCTCACTGAACACTGGGGAAGTTAAATGAGGGGCCCACACTTACCCCCTACTCACTATCCCCTTCTCCCCACGTGAGACTCTTCAGGACTCACTGCCCTCTCCTTGGGCGCTGTCATGGTCAGTCTTCTGTGTTGACTTGGCTAGGCTACAATCCCCAGTCATTCAAACACTCATCTACAGTCATCTAGGAGTTGCTGTGAAGGTATCTTGTAGATGTGATGAATATCTACAATCAGTTGACCTTAAATAAAGGAGATAGTCCGGATGGGCCTGAATCAATCAGTTGAAAGGCTTTAAGAGAAGAGCTGAGGCTTCCTTGAGAAGAAATTCCATCTGTGGACAGCAGCTTTGGCCAGGGAGTTCAGTCTGCCTCTCCTGACAGCCTGCCCTGTGGATTTCAGACCTACCTAGCCAGCCCTGACAGTCATGTAAGCTGATTCCCTGCAACAAATCTCTTAATGTGTATCTGCTACCGGTTCTGTTGCTCTGGTGGAATTCTTTTTTTTTTTTTTTTTTTTTGTAGCCGGTACAGGGATCCGAACCCTTGACCTTGGTATTATAACACTGTGTTGGTTAACCAACTGGGCTAACCAGTCAGCCCTTCTCTGGTGAAATTCTGTCTGATGCAGATGTGCTGGGGAAGCTCCCTGTGCCTGGGAAGCGGAAGAGGAATCAGGATGACGAAGTGGTTTTCACGCATGGGCACTCACTGTAAGGCAGACAGTGTCCTCAGAACTTTGTCGCATTCAACCCTGTGAACATCACATGTCATAGGGACTATTATCTCCATTTTATAGATGAGGCAACTGAAGCGCAGGGAGTTAAGTTATGTGCCCGAGGTCATATAGCATGCTATAGGCCTGGATCAGAAGCTCCCGGCTCCAGGGCTCAAATTCTGAACCTTCTTTGTGTCAGCAACCCCTTTGGCAGCCTGGTGAAGCCATGGACCCTTCTTCTGAATGATTCTTTCATATGCATTTAAAAAAAATGCACAAGGTTACAAAGGAAACCACTTTTTTGTTGTTTTTTGTCCTTTTTGTGACCGACCGCACCGCGCTCAGCCAGTGAGCGCATCCCGCTGGCCATCCCTATATAGGATCCGAACCCGCAGCGGGAGCGCCACTGCGCTCACAGCGCCGCACTCTCCCGAGTGCGCCACGGGCTTGGCCCAAGGAAACCACTTTTTAAAAATGATTATCAAAATATTTTAAAGCGGGCCGAGCCCGTGGCGCACTCGGGAGAGTGCGGCGCTGGGAGCGCAGCAGTGCTCCCGCCGCAGGTTCGGATCCTATATAGGGATGGCCGGTGCGCTCCCTGGCTGAGCGCGGTGCAGCCAGTCTCAAAAAAAAAAAAAAAATTTTAAAGCACAGATTTAGTACATGGTAACCCATGTGCTTTTTAATTACTGTTTTCCATTAACCAGACTATCGAGGGTCTACATGTCACATGACTGCATGTCATGTATCTGTAATTACCATACTGGGCTATGAAAATATCTGTGATTCTTCTTGGTGACAAAGTCACAAATATTGCTAACACTACATGTGATTCCTTGCTTGACTTCCTAATGTTAGTGATAATAAAGATGTACTTCTTCCCCATCCAAGTTCACAGACCCCTGAATGATCCCTGATCTAGGGCGGACTTCAGCCCCCACCCCTACCCCCTGCTTGTGGAGCTTCTCTCGTCTTCTCACAGAGAAGTCCCTCCCTCAATGAATCTGGCAGGATCATGTGCTCCTTCCAAGTGCTTTACCATACAACAAAATACTAAATATGGTTAGAGTCTGGAGCAAGCCCTGCTGATGTTGTCAACGCTGCACTTTTAGCCTTGTGCTCAATTTCTTTCTCTTCTGACTGTTGGAGAGGGGTAGTGGTTGCCTCATTACTGCCGTTTCATGAGGGTGTGTGTGTGTGTGTGTGTGTGTGTATGGCAAAGTAGGTGCACAGGGGCCGGCCCGGTGGCGCACTGCTACAGTGCACCGCTTGGGAAGTGCGGCGGCGCTCCCGCCCGAGGGTTCG